>NC_087203.1:115340548-115370548 GCF_015104395.2 Macrobrachium nipponense | reverse complement strand
TTCCCCCTTTTCTTTCTTCCTCCCCCCCCCCCCCCCCCCCCCCCCCCCCCACGATCCACCCCTACTTCACACCCCGCCCGTCCTTTTTTGGGCGATGACGCGCCTAACAGTATTATACGTATCTTATTTGAGTGTTTTTTGTCTATAAAGAAATATGTATATATAATTATATATATATATATATATATATATATATATATATATATATATATATATATATATCTATATATATATGTATGTATGTATTATATGAAGGCATCGTTTTTAATAGTATTTAATGATTATTTACAAGATTATGCACAATTCACATAAATATACACGCACACATACACGAAATCCATATATATATACAAACGAAAAACGCACATAGTAACACACACACACAGATGATGTTTACAAATACAGAAAAAACACACTCGTAGAACATAATATACATACTTCCGTTGGCTCTTTGTCCCGAAAAGGAATAATATTCTTTTCGTTTTTGGTCGAGTCCATTTTTTATGACTCGGCGGAAACATTCTAGCGAGAGAGAGAGAGAGAGAGAGAGAGAGAGAGAGAGAGAGAAGAGAGACATTTATGCCTCCGGATATAACAAAGATATTGTCGAAAGTAAATAAAAAAAAAAATTCTACGGTTGTATGGAATATTAAAAAAATATATGGTGTTTTTTAACCACATTGATGCCTCCTGAAATTCAGTATCAATATTACACTTTTATTTATTCGTAGTCATTTCAAGCAGATCACATATTAATTATAATCCTTTTTGGCTGTTAAGTTATTCCCAAAGTATAGTTGAATCGCTATTAGGTGATATTTGTAGCTTAATGTTTGTTAGAATAAAAAAATTCACGCATATATAATAACTATGTTACAGGCAGAGAGAGAGAGAGAGAGAGAGAGAGAGAGAGGTGGGGGGAGGGAAGTAAGTGAATGCTGCAGTATAATAAATGATAAAGATACAATAAAATACATGGTGAAAACATGTCAAATGGAACATACATTTCTCCAACTGCAGATAGCTAAATGCACTCAGGAAACAATTAGAAACGGTACAGTCGACGACAAAAGTATGTGTCGGCACAAGAATCCCTCCCGAGGCAAAGCTGGTCTCCCGAACAGCGATTAATGGGGAATTCAGATGTTGGCGAGTATTGCCAAAATGTCAAGAGGCGTGTGAATGGCAATCACTTGATAAAACAGTTGTATGGAGAACCTTTAGAGGAGATAGGTCGGAGGGCATGTGGCAAGGAAAGGTCACAGGCGAATTGGGTCATTAGTGTGACTCCCTGAGGAAATGATTTAATTGCGTTAAATTGAAACTGATTTACGTTAGATCTGCGTTCCGTTTATGAACTCGGAAAGGTTGCGGGTTGGTTGTTGTCATTGATACTGACAAATACTTTTGTTGTTGACTGTACCATATCCAATTGTTTCCTTTCTTCGTCTTCCTTATTCGGCCACATTCATTATTATTATTATTATTATTATTATTATTATTATTATTATTATTCAGGAGATAAACACCTGTTCAAATGGAACAAGCTTACAAGGACCATTGACTTGCAATGCAAGCTTCCAAAGAAATTGCATTTGCAAGAAAGTACAGAAGATAATATGATACACAATTATATTATTATTATTACTATTATTGAGAACAAACCCAGACATGGAACAAACCCACAGGGGCCGCTGATTTGAAATTCATGCAGCCAAAGCATATTGTGATAATTTGGAAGAAGTTACGGAAAATAATAGGAAATACAAAAAGAAGAGATCAGTTACTGAAAACAAACAGATTAGCAAATTATCAAACAAATGCGCTTAATATAATGTCATTCAATTCTCGTGATGGAAAATAAAGACTCCTAATTTTAGAATTCAGTAACCGAATTTGTAATCGATTGGGTAACTTTGAATACACATTCTATTATCAAATTTGAAACCGATTCATTGGTAACTTTAACTATTGAACAGACATTCTCTCTCTCTCTCTCTCTCTCTCTCTCTCTCTCTCTCTCTCTCTCTCTCTCTGTTAAAGGTTAGGTTGCAAAACCTTTTTTGCTATGTATGTTCCATTTTATATGTTTTCATCATGTATTTTATTGTATCTTTATCATTTATTATATTGCACCATTCACTTACTTCCCTCTCCCCCCAACTCTCTCTCTCTCTCTCTCTCTCTCTCTCTCTCTTAGCTGAACCCCCATAAAGGCTTTCCAGCGATTGCTTAATACTTACAGCTCTCAGTTAATCTCCCTTAATAAGTCTTCTCTCTCTCTCTCTCTCTCTCTCTCTCTCTCTCTCCGTTATATACGGCTCTGTTCCTAATGCCCAACAAATTTCGATCCTTTGTCCCGGGCAGTCGTAAAGTGCCAAGGTTTAGCGGATGTGGGGAGGTGGGAGGTTGGATGTTATCGGGGGTATATGGGTAGGGGAAGGGAATGGGGGAGGGGGAGGGGAGAGGGTTCCCTCCTTGCAAAGGGGTCTTGGCAATTAAAGAAAACACTGAAAGGAATGATATTGGCCTGGTTTTCTTTTCATCTCTCTCTCTCTCTCTCTCTCTCTCTCTCTCTCTCTCTTTCTTGTTTTTTTTTATTTTCAAGCTAGGTTTTAAATAGAAGTCTGACAGGGTACGATCTCATCCTTTGTAAGAAGTTCGCGCGCGCGCATACATACACACACACACACACACATATATATATATAGATGGATCAGTAGATAAATATGTTGTTTTGTGTACAGGGAGTTCGTCCTTAATTCAACTATTAAATTAGGAATGAATGCTGTTGCTATATATATATATATATATATATATATATATATATATATATATATATATATATATATATATACATATATATATAATATATATATATATATATATATATATATATATATATATATATATATATATACAATATCATATATATATATATATAAATATATATATATATATATATATATATATATATATATATATATATATATATATAGATATATATATATATATATATATATATATATATATATACAGGGTGTCCATAAAGTCCCAGTACCATTACAAGTATTTATTGCCCGTAATGGTACTGGGACTTTATGGACACCCTGTATATATAATTAGACTTAATGAAAGACTAATGAATTTAACTACCCTCATTTCGATGGTGCTAAGCAAAAGCTACCTTCATTAACATCCTAGTCCGTCCTTAAGGATTACCTCTCCTCGCTTTGTCTACTGACATCATCCCGACTGCTTGACGGAGTCGCTGATTTATGAGTCATTTTGTCTACCGAGTCTTCAGCGTGACGTAAATTTATAATCTGACTTTTGTCTTCGAAGTAGTGTTGATTTGCAATCTTGTAACTCTTCGTAAATGACAAAGTTCCTTTTGTGTGAATTAACCTACCCACCATTGTAAGACCCTGTTGATTATTCTTTATAATTATCTATTTCGATTTATTGATGCATTTCATTGTAATTAAATAATTTTGTTGACATTTCCTATTTATGTATTGATACACTTCATTGCAATTAAACAATTTTTAACATTTTCTATTTATGTATTGATACACTTCATTGCAATTAAATATTTTTTTACATTTCCTATATATTTATTGATGCATTTTATTGCAATTAAATAATTTGTTACATTTTCTATTTGTGTTTAGATACACTTCATTGCAATTCAAAAAATGTCAAAATTTCCCTTTTTATTTATTGATACGTTTCGTTGCAATTAAATTATATTTTAATATTCGCTTTTGTGTTATTGATACATTTCATTGCAATTAAACAGTTTTTTAACATTTTCTTATTTATTTATCGATACACTTTATTGCAATTAAACCATTTTTAATATTTCCCTTTTCATTTATTGATACATTGCATAGCAATTAAACAATCTTTTACTTTTCCCATTTATATATCGATACATTTCATTGCAATTGAACAATTTTTTAACATTTGGTTTTTTATTATTGATACACTTCACAGCAATTCAACAATTTTTAGCATTGCCTATTTATGTATTGATACACTTGATTGCAATTAAACAATTAGTGACATTTCCCTGTTTATTTATTGATACATTTCATTACAATTAAACAATTTGTTAACATTTCTTATTTTATTATTCATACACCTCATTGCATTTAAACAATCTTTAATATTTCTCTTATCATTTATTGATACATTGCATCGCAATTAAACAATTTTTTAACATTTCGTTTTTTATTATTGATACAATTCATTACAATTAAACAATTTTTTAACATTTTTTTTTATTATTGATACACTTCATTGCTATAGAACAATTTTTTAACATTAGTTTTTTTAATGGTACACTTAACTACAATTAAACCATTTTTAACATTTCCTATTTATTTATTGATATATTTTCTTGCAATCAAAAAATATATATTCTTTATTTTCATACATTTCAAGATAAGTCATTCTTAGTCATTTTAAAGCACCTGGGAAAGTAATCGCCCTCAGTAATATCCATAAAACATACCGTAGGTAATCCCCCCATCAGAACGCTAGTGAGGGATACTACCTCAAAGTAATCCCTTTGTAATCCTTTATAATTTCTCCCCGAAATATAATAGTCAGGAAGCTACATAAACAGATCAAGTTAGCCCCCTTACTATTTTCCGTCAATCCCCACCTCCGGGGGGTGGGGAGCGCGGGTTGGGGAGGGAGTTAGGGGGAAGCGGTCGTTAATCAACTATGAGCATATACACATACACATACACATACACATACACACACACACACATCGTATTGCCAAAAGCTTTACCATTATCTATATAGTCATCATTTTGGTGATAATAACGCTGACAGTGATATATAAAAAAAACTCTGAAATAATTTCCCATCAGTGATCCAAAACCCCTCGGGAGATAATTTCCCATCACCAGGAACTCTCCCTCAGACCCTGATCTCTCTACTTCCCCATCGCCAGCTCTGATTCGGAGATAATTCCCCACCCCCAGGAGATGTTTCTTCTCATAACCCCATCTCTCATCTCTCACCTCTCACCCTGAGAGACACCAGAAGATGATTTCCCATCGGTGATCTTAAAAAGTCTTGGAGATAATTTCCCTTCGCCAGGAGATTTCCTTAAGTCTTCGATATCTCGTCTCTCAGCTCTGATCGAGAGAGACATCAGGAGATACTTCGATCTGTCATCTCTCAACTCTGACCCAGAGAGACATCATGAGATAATTTCCCATCAGTGATCCAAAAAAGCACGGAGATAATACCCCATCAATGATGGAAAATCACTCGGAGATATTTTCCCATCACTGGGAATCTCCCTCAGTCCTCGACCACTCATCTCTCAGCTCTGATAGAGAGAGAGAGGAGAGAGAGAGAGAGAGAGAGAGAGAGAGAGAGAGAGAGAGAGATATCCATGTGGTGACGTGTGGGCCTTAGTCACGACGTTCGTCATACGATCGTCTTTTTTGTTTCTTTTTTTTGTTAGGTCCAACGGACTGCCATCCTTCTGAGATGAGGTCACGTCGAGTATATATATACATATATATACGCTTATATATGTATATAATGTATGTGTGTATATATATTTTATATGTATATTTACATACATACATGTAAAGTGTGGCACATGTGTCGTAATTCCAAAAGCAATAACTTAATAATACTTGAGAAAAAGGCACGAAACGGATAATAAGGAGAAAGGAGAAAAGGGAATATCTTAGAGAAGGGATTTTGTTACTCAAAACATTAGGCTTTTAGCCATTAGACATCTGGTTTTCATCTCCCCCAAAAAGCCTCTGTCCGTACCAGCGATTAGTGACCAGCGATATCGCCCAGGCATATTCGAGAAATTGGAAACTACTCTCATTAGCGCCTATGACTAATCGCCGTTCCCTTCGTGAACAGGTCAGAGAGAGCCATCTGGCATACGTTAAAAAGGAATTCTATGACCGTTGTTGTTCAAAGGAGGGGAGTGCCGAACTCTTAAGTGCTCCACCCTCCCAAATATAGGCCTCTAGTATCGACGAATCAAAAAGCCATGAGTGTTGGTCATAAGACAGCCCAAAAGGGGTATAACGAATACCTATGACCTATTTTGGTTACCAAGGCATACGCCCTAAGAAGCCAGGAGGACATGAAGAAGGAGGGTATACAAATTCAAAGCCTACGAATTACTGTAGAAGACCTGACAGGCAGGAGGTCTTGTATAATGTTTTGCAGCCACTAAGGCACAAGAAGTCTTTCAGAAAATGCCACACCCAGTCAAAATCCCAAAATCCAAAGGCGGGGCTAAGGAGATTTCAACCCAACAAAAAGGTCAGACAGAGAGAAAAAAGGGTAGCAGAGAAAAAAGGAACAGAGAAGCCAAGAGAGAGAACAACCGGGGAGCCTGAGGGAGAACTGCAGTGGCATGGCCGTGAAACGAGAAAGACAGAAGAATCCCCAGAAGAAGAACAGGTGCAAAGGTGTGGTGTGCGAAGCAATCAAGGACAGTGAAAGTGACAATCAATACTCAGTAAATTTCCCTCGTGCCTATAGACTCGTAATTGCAACAAGTGCCAATTAAGTTTTATCAGTCCAAAAGCCCAGTAACTCAGAAGGTGGAAAAACTTTATAAGTACCCCAGCGAAGAATAAACCTATGTTAAGAAAATATCAATCTTCATTTCTCAATCCAAAACGATACCCTTTTTGCTGGTTCAATATCATGAGCTTTCAGCAAGGTAAGAAAAATCTATATAAGTCTAATTCTCCAAAGTCAGCCTCCACGGCACACGTTACCTTAGAGCTGTGTACGAGAAAGTAAGTACCGTCACAGATTTATTGGTGGCAGAGCGATGGGATACGATGAGATAAAGATTGATATAGTAACAAGATTTATTGGTGGCAGAGCGACGGGATACGATGAGATAAAGATTGATATAGTGACAAGATTAATTGATGTCGAGCGGTAAGGATAGGAAGAGACAAAAGAGACAGCAAAGAAATGGTGATTAGCGACGTGATACGAAGACACGAATGACAGTTAAAAACAGCGGCAGCGAAACAGAATCAAAAGTTTAGTGTCGGCATAAGAGATTTCAATCCATTCACGCCACTCAAAATAGAAGTTCTCCCCAAAGACAGTTACCAGTGCTTCCCCAAATACAAAGACAGTTACCGAGTTGTAACAATAAAAGCGCTCCAAAAAAAGCCACCCACACTTTGCGAAAGTAAAACTCCACTCTGAAGAACAAGAACAGTCGTTCCACTAGAAGAACAAGATGTCGAACGCATAAAGAATATATCAAGAGGAAAGAAAACAATTCCGAAAACGCATCAGTCACGCAATCGAGAGAGAGAGAGAGGTCCCCTTTCCCGAAGAGAAGAGAGAGAGAGAGAGAGGGGGAACCAACACATCATTCAACGCGCTGGTAGGCGAACGCAAGCTGTCAGACGTAACCCCAGATATCGAAGACGACGAAAGAAGTTAAGTCCGAATAAACGTCCCCACACTTACATAACATTAAATTTGATCAAAAGAAAAAAAAAATAAATTACGCGATAAACATTTCAGTTAGACAATTTCTGGTATTTCAAGATTAAAAGATTTTCACTCTGAACTCTTTTTTTGGCAACGAAACTACGATATTTCTCTCCATTTTACTAATTTTAACTAATCAGCTACTAAGACCTTTTCCCGAACATTTGTATTTACTAACCAATAACTTCAAATTTTAATTTTAATTTTGATTGTGTCATTTTATGTTATTTTTTGTAGATTTTGGTTTTGTTTTGTGTATTTCTTGTACTTTGTTTTTTTTTGTTTTTAGTATTTGCTTTTTACTTGTTACGTCGAGTGAATGTTTACTTGTTTTATTTTGTTTGTTTAGGATAACAAGGGTAATTCACGGGAGGTCTCTCGTTAGCGTACACTTTACGGTCAGTTCAGTATCGTTTTTTTTACCAGTACAGTTAAGAGGGTTTTTTGTTGTTAAGAATCGCTTCCGATAACGTAAGACTTTGAGAATATTTCTGGGGAAAATTCTTTTATTTTTTTTTGGTGATCGAATACTTAAGTAAAAATAATTTATTGTTATTATCATTTTCTTTTTGGGATATTACTGTCATAACTTTGATACTTTTAATGATACTCAGTACTTAAGAAAATTTCCATTAACGAGTCGATGGTCAAGGGGAGACCGACTCCTTATCAGAACGTAAGAACGCCTGTGCTACGAGAAGTCAAACAAGGAAATTAACCATGACGGAGAGTACACAGTCCGCGAATTCGAACGCAGCAGTAATGGGAACACATAAGGGACATGTGATTATCACATAGGTAAATTTTTGCGGAAGAAAGGATGGTCAGTTAGCTTGTAACTTAGAGAACTGGATAGAGCAAGTGGAGACACGCCTAGATAGCATAACGGGGACAGATAGAGAAAAGCTTATTGAAGCCAAGAGTTATCTTGATTTGGAAGCCGGAGGAGACTTAGAACGGTACGTCCACTCCGAGACTTACCGAGATCTTAGAATTGGGAAGAATTGAAACGGTATTTTAGGAAGGTTTATTCCACAGTTGGTGAAAGAGATCCAGTTTACTAGCTTGGCAAGGATAGTCGTCAATTTAAGTTAGACGAAAGACGTTATCAAGAGTTTAGCTCTCAGTTGTATAACAATATGAATGAATGGGGTAACTTCATGGAATCCACAGGTTGGATAGAGTTTAGAAGGAGGCAAGCAAAAAATGCTAATGAGTCATGTTAAAAAAATATTTAGACTAGCAATAATGATTGGAGGCCTGCCAACGGAAGTCATTGCAAGGATGACACGTAAGTGGGAGACATCCGATGATGTAGCAGAGATTGAAGAGGAGGAAACAAAATCCTAGGTAGAAGACCTGAAGGGAATCCTATATACAGACCTTTAGTCGCTATTAGACAAAAAGAAGGGGTCCAAATAGATCTAGGACACCATCTAGAAATCAGAATAAGATGCCAGATAAATCTTCTCAAGGAGGATTTTTCGAAAGTCACGTGTTATAACCTGTCAGAAGAGAGGACAATTATGCCATGACTGCCGAGGGATGGCCTTCTGTCCTTTCCATAAGAGAACAGGAACATAGTGCCCGAGAATGCAGAAATAAATTTGTTTCAGCTCCTAGAGGTAGATCTCAGTCGAGAGGCAGAAATAGAGACAATAGTCAATCTCCCCCAGTCAGAGGAAATAGGGATTCCGTCCCAAATAGATATCCCAATCAACAGCAAGCATAGGTTATCAATCAATTCAGCCAATGTCAGACGAACGCAATGGGAAATTTTCTGCTTACTGGTACAATGAATCTTCCTCTATAACAGAGAGAACGTCCGGAATGTCAAGGCTAAGTCAAGCTACACGGTTAGCAAAGTTGATGTAGGAAATGAATATATTATAGACCATTATTTCCCGCTCATGTCGTCTAGAGAAACCTATTGTTACATTCTTTGATACAGGAAGTCCTAAGAATATAATGTCAGAAAAGGTGTATCGATTTGTATTTTTTCTCACTTAAGTTTGAATCCAGCGGTAGATATTAGAATCACAGACGTCCAGGGTAATGATATCCACGTAATTGTACAGTTAGATTTTCCATTTAGGCTAGGAAGAATTGCTCTAAGAGAAAATGTTCTGGTAGCCAGAGATATACAATTAGCTTTTTGCTCATTTGTTGATAGGTTATCCAACTATGGCTAGACAAGGGATAAGCATTGATGCCCTAGAGAACAACTAGTGATTAACAACGGTCGTGAGATTTCTAGAATACCAATATGCAAGTCAATTAAAAGAACCCAGACTCAACAGAATCCACACTGAAAGGTATTTTAAAGAAGGATAAGACGGAGGGAAGATATCAGAATGCATCACGAGTTCACACAGATCATTAACCTCTTAGAATCAAATCAATGCACTTATTTAAAGCTAGAGAGGGAATTAAGACTTAAACCAGGAGAAAGTACGTGGGTAGAATGTACAGTTAAATCCAATTTTTGAAGGGAAGGAAATTCTCACGCTTACTGAAGTCGCAAGTAAACGGAATACATTATTCTTCTAGCTTACATGAAGTTAGACATAGCAAAATAGCGTTACAGATTACCAATAACAGAGGAGGAAAGGTTAAATTAACACCAGGTACAGAGATAGGCCTAGCAGAAGTATACTCCATACCTATACGAGTTGTAGAAAGGGAAACGGTAGCCGCGATCCGTAAAGGAAATGAAAATTAATGCTCAGGACAAAATAAACTGAGAAGAGCTAAAATAGGATCTCATTTAAAGGACATTAAGGAAAACCATGTTAGAGAAGAATTCATAGACTTATTGTGCGAATATCAGGATATAGTCGCTCTTGACGGCGACACCTTGGGAAATACACGCAAAATAACGCACAAGATAGACATTCCATCAAACACAAAGCCAAATCTACATACCAGCCTACAGAGTAGCACATTCCCAGAAGGAGATCATTGAAAGAGAAGTACAAAGAATGAATAGGCAAGGAATAATAGAACCATCTAAATCCCATGGTCTTTTCCACTTTTGCTAGTTCCTAAAAGGACAAAACCTATAGAATAGTTGTGGATTTCAGAAAATTGAACCAAATTACTGAAAATGATCCTTATCCAATGCCGTCAATGCGAGATCTTATCGCCACTATAGGGTCAAGAGATACTTCACCACAATAGATTTTATTGCAGGGATTCTTGCAAATCCTCTAGACGAAGAAAGTAAACCAACCTTTGACTGCTTTTCCACTAGTAACGGCAGATACCAGTATGTAAGAATGCCCTTTGGTCTAAAGTCAAGCCCCGTAACTTTTGTAAGATTAATGGATAAAATTTTGGGCGATTTACTAGGCAAGGACGTACACTGTTACATAGATGATTTGGTAATAGCAACAGATACCATAGAGGAACATATAGACTTAGTCAGAGAAGTCCTAAAGAGATTAAGAAAAGCCAACCTGAAGCTTAAATTAAAGAAGTGTAACTTCCTTAAAAGGAAAATAGACTACCTTGGGCATACACTAAGTGAAAAGGGCGTAGAAGTAAACGACTTAAAGATAAAGTCAATCAAGGAATACCCTACACCTCGATGCAAGAAGGACGTAAAGTCATTCTTAGGTTTAAGCAGGATTTTACCGCAAGTTCATAGGGAGCTTTGCAGTCATATCCGCACCACTAACTGAACTTTTAAAGGAACACGTATCATTTGTATGGACAGACAAGCAGCAAGAAGCATTCGATGAATTGAAAGAAAGATTAACACATCCCCCAGTACTTAGCTTCCCAGACTTTGGCAAAGAATTCTTTTTAGCCACGGACGCAAGCCACATTGTATAGGAGCATGTTTAATGCAAAGGCAAGATAATAAGTATAATGTCATAGCTTATTACAGTAGGAAATTAAAGCCCTCAGAAGTGAACTACTCAGTAACAGACCTCGAGTCTCTAGCTATTATAGACGCTTTAAAGCATTTCAGATATATCATTTTTGGTTACAAGATAACCGTGTTCACGGATCATTCAGCCGCAGTAGAAATGCTAAAGAACCCTAATTTTCTGGACGAAGAGCCCGTTGGTTCATGACAGCCCAAGATTATGATATAGAGGTGAAATATGTCCCTGGGAAGACGAATAAGGTAGCAGATGCATTATCAAGATATGTGTCACAAGGTAATAGTATAAATATGATAAGTCAAGAAGAAGAAAAGAATGAAACAATGTGCAATGACGTAAATGTACTCACCATGCACTATACAGAGGAGCTTTCCCGGCAAAATTTCATAAAAGAACAAGAAAGAGATGAAGATATAAGGGAACTGTTTAAATACGTTAGAAACGAAAGAAAACACAGCCAACAAGAATTAACCGAAACTAGGTAGGAAGGTTGGATGTCCCACAGATGCACTAACGGACATAGATGGCGTATTAATTTGGATGTGTCACGAATATGATCCATTTGGTCAATTTCTAGGTATACTGCACAAAAGATTAGTACCTAAGAGTCTAAGAAACAAGGTCATTGAGCTAATGCATGACGATGACATGAGAGCTCACCCAGGAAGGGATGAGACAATTAGATTAATCCAAAGAACTTTCATTGGAAAGGAATTCACAAGGATGTTAGTAATTATGTGAAGAGCTGCAATACATGCAACAGCTACAAGGGAAGAACGGACAAGGAAGTACCACTAGGGAAAAATATCCATATACCCACAGACTCCTTTCGAAAGAGTATCTATTGATCTTATCACTAATCTTCATACCACGAGTAAAGGGAATAAGAATATACTAGTATGTATCGACGCGCTCACGAGATATACAGAGTTGGTACCACTAACTAGTAAAAGTGCCAAGGATTGTGCAATCGCTCTCTTCGATAAGATATTTTGCAGATATTCTGCCCCACAGCTCATTATTTCTGATAATGGGACCGAGTTCAACAACTCGTTAGTTCAAGAAATTTGTAACGCCTTTAAGGTAGAAAAGGTAGCGATACAGCCGTATCACCCAGCTAGCAATGGCTTGGTAGAAAGGAATAACAGGAAGGTTTTAGACGTATTACGTCACACAGTAGGACAGGATCCTGACTGGGACGTCAATTTACCTTTAGTCCAATTACATTAAATGCAAGGCATCATACGAGTATTCGAGCAACTCCATAAAAGCTTTGATGGGATATGAACCCAGATTCACCTTATGCATGGCTGAATCAGCCAATACAGCCTAATTACTCTGAAGATAATCATGAAGATAAGAATCGGAAACTTTAAAGTAAAGGTACACAAGCAATTGCACAAGAATCTAGAAGAAGCCCAGCAGAATATGATAGAGAAGCATCAAGAAGGATTAAGGCCTGTAGACTACAAGAAAGGGGATGAAGTCTATATTAAGAAGGAAGTAAGAAGTGGTATAATTATAGTTAGCCACAAAATTCACAGACCATACAAGGTCGTAGACGTACAAGAAACTAAGATAAAGGTTAAGAAAATGAATAACCAAATGCCTTCCACATATGCTGAATCATTAGAAGAGAAGAATTTTGGATAAACAAGGACAAGGTCAAGAGAACCAAAGAAGTCGAAGAATCCGAAATGACAAAGACGTCAGAAGAATTCCTTCCAGAAGAAGGAACTAGATATAACCTAAGAAATAGAAGAGTCACTTTTCAGTGAAACAGAAGAACAAACCCATTAATTCATCCCATTATTCCCATGTATTTATTTGATTTCTTTATTGCTAAGTTTACCGCCATCGGTCGACTTAGGAATAATCTTTTATTGTTGCAATTCTTACTTTAATTAGTTGTTTGTAGCAATTTTTTTTTGGGAGTTATGTGCACTGACTTCAAATTAATTTTGACTTGAAGGGGAAATATTTGGGTATGTAAAAAACGGTTCAATGCGCAGTATAAGATTTTAAGACGTATATTAAGTTTAATCGTTCCATAAGAACATTCTTAGAAGTAAAAGAATAAATAAGACGGGTTAAGTTAGACATTAAGTGATTTTAAGATACGAGAATTCGTTTCAGAAATGATTAAGATATTGAAGGGGCGATTAATACACTTATTTTGTTCAAATCCATTAAATGTTGATTGATGAAAACTTATTAATAAGATATTAATCAACAAAGACTTACTAATAAGATATTAATTGATGAAGACTCATTAACAAGATAGTAGTTGTTGAAAACTTACTAACAAGTTATTGATTGGTGAAAACTTACTAGTTGTTGTCACAGTAGAAGAAACCTACAAGTATTAACCACTAACCGGTTCCTTTAAAATTCCGAGTTGCCAATTTTGTGTTAGTATCAAGCAGTGAAGTTATATTGTTTAATGTACAAGGTTACTCAGAAAATTACAGTAAGAATGTCCAATGAAATTTTGCATAAACACAATACACACTCTCAGTAGGAAGTCAAGGACACACTTGTTATTGCATACAAATACACAAGGATATTTTCTCCCAGGACTTGTCACCAAGTAGCAGGTCGCAGCAAACAAGAAGCCATCAAGTGTCGTCAACAAAGAACGGAATTTATTTTCCATAAAGAAAGACGATATCCACCTAGATAGAATAGGACTGAGGACTGAACCAATCATGTACTGTGAACTGGATAGTTACCATTATTTTTGCTTCTACCATGCATTTATATAACTTATGTGACTTAAGGGCTTATGTATGTTAAACTTTCAGTTTTTCTTGTTTTTTGGTGATTTAGTTTTGTTTGCATTCAGTTTCACGTTTCTTAATGTGATTTACTCATATTTGAATTCACTTTGATGATTCCTTTAATTACTTAATCAAGTATTTGTTCATATTCATATTCAGTTTTTTATGTTTCTCTGAATGTTACTTACTCAAGAATTTATTCATGTTTACATTCAACTTTGATTGTTGCCCTTAACGTTACTTTAATCAAGGATTTGCTCATGTTTTACATTCACTTTTGATGTTTTGAGTTAAAGTTTCAATATGATTTCCAAGAAGCATAAGTTAGGAGTCCTCTTGTAGGTATAATATTTTGCTTCAGCTTAGATAACGCTGTCGGAGTCAGCGAGTAGCGGGCCGAGACTGTAATAGTGTGGCACAGTGTCGTAATTCCAAAAGACAATAACTTAATAATACTTGAGAAAAAGGCACGAAACGGATAATAAGGAAGAAAGGAGAAAAGGGAATATCTTAGAGAAGGTATTTTGTTACTCAAACATTAGGCTTTTAGCCATTAGACATCTGGTTTTCATCTCCCCCAAAAAGCCTCTGTCCGTAACCATGCGATTAGTGACCAGCGATATCGCCCAGCATATTCGAGAAATTGGAAACTACTCTCATTAGCGCCTGTGACTAATCGCCGTTCCGTTCTTCGTGAACAGGTCAGAGAGAGCCATCTGGCATACGTTAAAAAGGAATTCTATGACCCGTTGTTCAAAGGATGGGGAGTGCCGAACTCTTAAGTGCTCCACCCTCCCAAAAAATATAGGCCTCTAAGTATCGACGAATCAAAAGCCATGAGTGTTGGTCATAAGACAGCCCAAAAGGGGTATCAACGAATGACCTATGAGGTTACCAAGCATACGCCCCTAAGAAGCCAGGACATGAAGAAGGAGGCGTATACAAATTCAAAGCCTACGAATTACTGTAGAAGACCTGACAGGAAGGAGGTCTTGTATAATGTTTGCAGCCACTAAGGCACAAGAAGTCTTTCAGAAAATGCCACACCCAGTCAAAATCCCAAAATCCAAAGGCGGGGCTAAGGAGATTTCAACCCAACACAAAGGTCAGACAGAGAGAAAAAAGGGAGCAGAGAAAAAAGGGGAACGAGAGAACCAAGCCAAGAGAGAGAACACCGGGAGGACCTGAGGGGGGGGAGAACTGCAGTGGCATGGCCGTGAAACAGAGAAAGACAGAAGAATCCCCAGAAGAAGAACAGGTGCAAAGGTGTGGTGTGCGAAGCAATCAAGGACAGTGAAAGTGACAATCAATACTCAGTAAATTTCCCTCGTGCCTATAGACTCGTAATTGCAACAAGTGCCACAATTAGTTTTATCAGTCCAAAAGCCAGTAACTCAGAAGGTGGAAAAAAAAAAACTTTATAAGTACCCCAGCAAAGAATAAACCTATGTTAAGAAAATATCAATCTTCATTTCTCATCCAAAACGATAACCCTTTTTGCTGGTCAATATCATGAGCTTTCAGCAAGGTAAGAAAAATCTATATAAGTCTAATTCTCCAAAGTACAGCCTCCACGGCACACGTTACCTTAGAGCTGTGTACGAGAAAGTAAGTACCGTCACACATATATATAACATATAAATATATCTATAACTACAGACAGATAAAAAAAGCAGGAACTTACCGCAAATCAGGACTTCCTAGGCATCCCTCGTAAATAGCACAAACAGACAGACGAATTCACGCCCGCCCATCATTACCCACAACAGGCGTCCAGTAGATGTGGGAGCCGCCCTTTTTTTCCCACTATAACCATCACCGTATCCTCTGTGGAGAAGGTGTGAGAGAGAGTTTCTCCTGCCTACTGTGGGGATCGTCTCAAAAGGTGTCGTGGGAAATAGCAAGATGTGGGGAATAGATCAGCTTCTTAAGATTTTGACGGGTGGTGGTGGGGTGGGGGGGGGGGGGGGGGGGGGGGGGGGGGGGGGAGCGCCGTAGAGTGATGGGTGATTTACTGTATGTAGACAATTTTGATTTGGTAGAGAGAGATAGAGAGAGTTAGCTCTCTCTCTCCCTCGTCTCTCTCTCTCTCTGTAACTTTGAACTGGAATGAAAGAATTATTATTATTATTCTCTTCTCTCTCTCTCTCTCTTTCTCTCTCTCTCTCCTCTGTAACTTTGAATCGAATGAAAGAATTATTATTAGTTTTCTCTCTCTCTCTCTCTCTCTCTCTCTGAACTGAATCGAAATCTCTCATCTCTCTCTCTCTCTCTGTAACTTGACTTAGAATGAAAGAATTATTACTATTACTTCTCTTCTCTCTCTCTCTCTCTCTCTCTGTAACTTTGAACTCGAAATGAAAGAATTATTATTACTCTCTCTCTCTCTCTCTCTCTCTCTCTCTCTCTCTCTCTGTAACTTGACTTAGAATGAAAGAATTATTATTACTTGTCTCTCTCTCATCTGTTACTCGCTCTCTCTCTCTCTCTCTCTCTCTCTCTCTCTCTCTGTAACTTTGAATTGAATAAAAAGTAGAATAAAGTAATAGGTAGTAAAGAGAGAGATTCGTTACAAGAAAATAGAAGAAAGAGAAAGATAAAACGAGGCAGTAAAGGAAGATTAGGACGGTGGGTGAAGGGAGGGCAGGGTCCTTGGGCATTGGGGAGTACGGTGGGGGGTGGGGGGTGGGGGGTTGGGGTTGGTTTGGGGATGAATTTCTGACATCATGATTAACGACTTCAACTACTTACTCTGATTACGGAGAGGCGTCTCTCAGCGGCCCTCACCTTCCTCCTCCTCCTCCTCCTCCTCTCCTCCTCCTCCAGCAGCAGCAGATAACAGTCTCTCTCTATTTCTCTCTCTTTCTCTCTCTGCTCTCCCTCTCTCAAAATGCGTACCTAAGATCTTTTGAAGACATCCTGATCCTTGTAACTCCTTCGATACCTCCCTCGATGTGTACTAATAAGTCTTTGACTGGCATCCCTAATTCCTTGTAACTCTCTCATCTCTCGTCTTCTCCATTCCTCTCCTCCTCCCTCTCCTCTCTCTAATGAATATTATTTACATTGGGTATCTCCAAAATATTTTACCCTGTATTAAAAATAAAGTCACCTAGTTATGCTTGAAGAAGGATTCTTCTGCTACTTAGAAAAGTTAAGTATCATCTTAGTTTAAACAGTCTCCTCCTAGGGCTTGGTCCCCGAAGGATTAGATATTAGTTCTGGTGGCTAGGAACCAATTGGTTTACCTAGCAACGGGACCCTACATCTTATTGTTGGGACTCCGAACCACATTTATTCGAGAATTGAATTTCTTCATGCAACCTAAAAGAAAAAATAAAATCCTCTTGATTGCCCACGTTGGCCGATCCAGGATTCGAACTTCGGTAACCCCACCGGATTGGCAAGCCGAGCGCGAAAACCAACGTTGTCCAAGAGGAAGGAACTTTCTTGCTACTTAGAAATAAGAAGAGAGAGAGAGATAGAGGGAGAGAGGAGAGGAGTAAAGAGAGAGGGTGAGAGGTTTTTACGGGCAATACGTTTCCGTTTATTAAATTAGCTGTTACCTCTAATTTAAACCCATGTCCTCTCCTGTAATAACAAAGAGAGAGTCCTAGCCTTTTTATTGGGTATTCGGGAAAGTGATGGAAAGTATGCATATAATTCCTCCCCCTCCCCACCCTACCACTCAACCCCTCCCCCCCCAACCCCCTCACATCTGCCCCCCTCCAAAAAAAAAAAATGTAGTTTAGTAAAGGGTTGTTACCTAAAAGGTAGTCTAATATTATCTGAATAGTTTTGTTCTTTGTTGTAATATTGGATATTTCTTTATTATTTGTTTTATTTATTTTCTTTATTATCTATAATATATTATACTATGTATATATATTATAGTATAATACTAATATGGAATATATATGTGTATATATAATATATATAATATGAATAAATATCTATTATATAATATATATCTCTATAGCTACTATATATATTATATATATATTTAATATATTATACTTGGTGTTTTGTGTGTTGTGTGGTGTGTAATATATTTTATATACGTATAATATATCTATATATATTATTTAAAGTAAGTTTAATTGATGAATATATAATATATCATCTATAATATTATATATTATAATATAAGTGTCTGGTATATAATTTGTGGTATGTATAAATATGTATAACTACAAATTTGTACCTGAAACCCCTCTCCCCTCTTGGGACCACAACAATTCGCGAACGCCAGTTCACATAAACCAATGAGTAAATTCAGTCAAGTAGTTACGCGCATGCTCATGTAAGCAGAACACGCCACGAACCTCTTCTCTTAATTTGTAAAACAGCATTTATAATGTATTTTATTTGGAACAGTCATGCAAACTATTTCTTTTTTGCGTTCCAGACTAGATTAATTAATTAATGGCGGACTGTAAGCGCGAAATGAGCTCAGAGGCACGATATATTCATGATATAATGTGCTGGATTAGTCAGTAATCTTCATAGTTTGGTTTTTTCTGGTGTATTTATTTATTTATTTATTTTTACTTTTATTTTTATTTTCCAATGCCTTTTGTAACTTCTCATTGGAAGTTTAAATTTCAAGTCTGAATAATAATAACTAATAATAATAAATAATATTAATAATGTTGCTTTTATTGTTAGGTAATGCCTGAATCCATTTTGGCATTCATCACAATCTTCATCTATTTTTTCTATCTATTTTTCTCTTCAGTTCTTCTTCCTCTTCTTCTTCCACTTCGATTTATTTTGTATTATGCTTCTATCGTCAACTTTTTCTTTGACATATTCATTATTTGTTTGTAATCTCCTTTTTTGCAGTTTTCAACATTTTCTTATTTACCATTAATATATTTGTAACTCCTCACCCCCGCCTCCCACCCCCGCCCGTTCTTTTAATTTTTTTTGTTCTATTCACATTTATGTATTCATCCTTATATTAGTATGTGCTTATCATTATCCATCTTTTTCATTTTTCCGTTCGGAAGGTTTCTACAGTTCTTGTTAGATATTGTAATTTTGTAGTTCTGATCCTTGATGTATCCCAGTAGTATACTCCTTTGTAATTCTTAGCAGTATATTTTCGTAATTGAAAAACTTTGTAATTCTTAGTAGTATATTTTAGCAATCCAAAAGGGTAAGACAATTGATCCTCAAGATATTTTACCCCAAAATGGGTCATGCATTAAAATTTGGCAAATTCTTTTTTTTAACCATTTTTGTCATTTAATGAAAACTAATTTCATTTTATTTATTTTTTTTTATTTATCTTGAACTTTAATTTTTCCTCTTTTTCGTTTATCTTGAACTTTCATTTTTCCTTTTTTTCGTCTATCTTGAATTTTCATTTTTTCCTCATTTTCATTTATCTTGAACTTTCATTTTTCGACTTTTTTAATTTATCTTGAACTTTCATTTTTCGACTTTTTTCATTTATCTTGAACTTTCATTTTTCCTTTTTATCATTTATCTTTCACTATAATTTTTTCCTCTTTTTTTATTTCCCTTGAACTTTCATTTTTCCTTTGTATCATTTATCTCGAACTTTCATTTTTTCCTCTCTTTTTTCATTTCTCTTGAACTTTCTTTTTTTTTTATTTATCTTGAACTTTAATATTTCCTCTTTTTCCATTTCTCTTCATTTTTCCTCTTTTTTTTCATCTATCTTGAGATTTCATTTTTCCGCTCTCTCTCTCTCTCTCTCTCTATCTCTCTCTCTCTCTCTCTCTCTCTCTCTTTTATGGACGCTTATCCTGATGATTTCAGTACTTATCGTCTTTTGTTCGCTTAGCCTCATTCGCCATCATCCCTTCTTTCTACCTTATACGTTATTGCTCTATCCACTTCCCTTCCTTTCTAACCTTATATCTCTGCTATTCCCCTAATCTAAAAGGTCCATGGCCACTTTAGCCCTCCTACAAGTTCATTCTCTATCAAACCTCCCTGTCACCCAAACAAATTTCTTCCATTTTCTCCCACCACCATTATCACTTTAGGCCTTTTCCCCTTTAACTTCCCTTTACACCCAGACACTTTGAATTCTAACACCTTCCCCCCCCCCCCCGCCCCCCCCACCCTGCCCATATCACCTAACACATCCCGCCAAGGAATCGAGGCACAATAATTTCCTTCCCCTTCCCCTAGCAATCCATACTTTTGAAGTTTTTATGGCGTTTCTCTCATAGCTTTAACTATCTTATCTCCCTGCTTCAGTTTTATGCCTAACCATTCACCCTTCTTCCTCTCAGCTGTCCAGTTTGTTTTCAACGAGCTGATCACGTGTCCTTTTTTTTGCATTTTGAAGACCTCCCCTACCCCATTCCCTCCAACCCCCTCCCCCCTTCCCCCTTGCAACCCCCCTTGCGCATTATCTGATAAATCATAGGTGGCCAATATCCATGGTGATGTTTATCTGTCGCATTCCTTGAGTCATCCGACCCCATTTTTAAGATCTGGGGTCATCCGGCGTTTTCCCAAGTCCCTTATTTTTTTGGGGGGGGTAATTTTTTTAGGGGGGGGTGAGGGGGGGCTAGGGGGCTCTTTCTCCCATCACGTATTGGGCCCAACTTACTAATAGACTAAGACAGATAGCACAGACGTCTAGATTAGTATGCGTCGATTGCTATTGCCCTCTCCAGTAACCCAGTTTAATCGGGGGGGGGATCTGAAATGGGTTTATGCCCTTTTTCATTTTTTTTCGAGCCCCTACGGGGAAAAGTTTCGAAAAAAATTTATAGTTCCTAGACCATCCCCTGAAAATTTTAACCAGCATCCGTTCTATTTTAACCTGCCTCTAAAAAAAGTCTTCTCTCTCTCCTCTCCTTGTCTCGTCTCCATCTCTCTCTTCATCTCATCTCCATGGGAATTAATCGTTCCAATTTTTCCATTCACTCTTTAATCCCGTAAATTCTGTCTTGAAAACAGATTCATTCTCTCTCTCTCTCTCTCTCTCTCTCTCTCTCCTCGCGGTCCTCCCCTTCCTTGTTATTGTTGTTCCAACATCCCGTCCTTTCTTTCTTCCAACCTCTTCTGCCACCCTGCCCCCCACCCCCACCCCCACTGGCCCCCTCCCCCTCCCCTCCCCTCCCCACAAACCCCAAATCCCCAACGTATCGGGTGGATAATTCCATTCCCCCTCTCTTTCGCTAGTCTCCACCATATAGCGGTTGGGTGTGATCCCTGTGGCAGGGAAAGAGACAACTATCTCCCTTGCATCTTCTTGGATTCATTCCCACCTCTTACCAGAGAGAGAGTGAAGAGAGAGGGAGAAGAGAGAGAAGACCCTCGGGCACCGCCTCTTTAAAGGAAAACTGGAGGGAATACGGAAAGAGAGAAGAGAGAGAGAGAGAGAGATAGATAAGAGAGAGAGAGAAGGAGAGGTTTGGGTGGGATGCTTCTTAGACTCTGGGAAGGCTTGTGGAAGGGGAAGGGTTTTGGGGGGGGGGTGGGGGGGGGGTAGACTGATAATGGTCGGGTAGGTAGTAGGGGGGATTGTATAGGGGGGGGGGATGGGGATGGGTATGGCTCTGAAGGGAGTGGGAGATTAGAATGAATATGGGAAAAACTTTTGAGTGGAATTTTTTTTTTTTTTTCTTTTTTTTCTTCTTTCAACAAAGATCGGCGTACTAATGACATTTCAAGGGATAAAACTGATTAACGATTGTTTTTTATATTTCATTTTCAATATATATATACTCCATTCTTAATCAGAAGCCGTCTCTGATTCATATAAAGAAAATTGATCGTTTTCAAATAAAAAAACGTTATGGGAACACAACCGTTTTTCGGAACGCAACCTTTTTATGTGTTATGGGCAATCACTTGAACGCGGCCATTAGCATACACCTACCATTATTCCATAGTATATTTCGTGCATTTGTACCGTCGTGCCAAACGTACCGCTGCCATTAGCATAGACCTACCCTTATTCTAGTAACATTTCGTGCATTTGTACCGTCGTGCCAAAACGTACCGTAATGTAACGCATCGTACCTCGCCGTCACAAGTCGTGGCATTCCTTAAAACGCCCGACCAGACGAACAATGGAGCCAACCTCCATTTTTCTTGGCCGCCTTGAAAGGTTACAAGAACATTATCTGAGATATCTGATCGCAGCTTCGAGGTACGCGCAGAGGCGCGCCTGCGCACTTGCTTGCTTGCTCGCTCGCTCGCTTGCTTGCTCGCGCTCTCTGGCGTTGAATGGGGCACTATTTTAACCCGTGACAATAGTCCAGATCTGCTAAGTACTGAGAGAAAGTGAATTAGATCGTGTATTGAAGGCTGATTCATTTAACTGTTTTTGGTCTTTCGATCATTTCTATTAAGATATTCTCATATCTGTGATGAATTCATACAGATTCTGTCTTGTTGATATTATTTTTATTATTATTATTTTATTAAAAGTAATGGCTACTTCAGCAGCGTTACACTTGTATAGATTCCTTCTCTTTGATTTTCCAAATAGGCGGCTTTTTT
This sequence comes from Macrobrachium nipponense, assembly GCF_015104395.2. Lineage (NCBI taxonomy): Eukaryota > Metazoa > Arthropoda > Malacostraca > Decapoda > Palaemonidae > Macrobrachium > Macrobrachium nipponense. The sequence continues at coordinate 115,347,849 of NC_087203.1, read as the reverse complement.
CCATGCTACTTAAACAGGCTAGTAAGCGCGCCTGTAGACGTCATGATCAACATGCCATGGTCAAAATCGGCATATATATTTGAATTTTTACAGATAAACTCTGATATCTAAGTCAAAACAAAGTCCATTAACGATCCTCTCGTCTCTCTCTCACTCCTCGTTCTCTCTCTCTCATCTCTTCGTCTCTCCTCTTCTCTCTCACTTGAAGCGAGTTTTCGTCTGGGAGCAGCCAAGATCCATCCCTAGGCTGAAAGAGCTGAGGGTGGACCTGCTTTTGGTGTGGTGGTTCCGGTCCTCTTTGTTATTTGTTTGGGGTCGCCAGCAGGGAGGTCTGCCCAATGCTGATCTCTTATTATTATTTATTATTATTATTTATTGTATTATTATTATTATTATTATTTTTCTTATTCAATGAAACCCAATTCCATCTTGAACAAGCCCACCAAAGGGGCCGAATTGACTTGGCAATTTTAGCTTCGCAAAGAATACGGTGTACATTAGAAAAAGTAACAGAAGGTAATGGGAAGTAAAGAAAGAAGAAATAAGTTATTTGAAAAGAAAACTAAAGCAACAAATTAATAAATAAATATAACAAATATATAAAAATGTTAGTAAATTATACGTTTTTGCTCAATGATTCTCTTTTCTTTTCAAATTTCTGATGTTGATTGTAAAAATGTGAGTAAATGATTAAAATACATTTTGCTCAATGATTCTCTTTTCTTTAGAAATTTCTGATGTTGATTGTCAAGGAATCAACGAAACTGCTGTTGCACACCTGGTTATAGGTGGTACCCTCAAAATGCCAGACTTTACAGCCAGCGTCATAAATGTTCACGATTTTTGTTTTTTTAGCAGGTAACGATCGCTGTATCTCATTTGGCGGTGGGGAAGCTGATATAGCGTTATTGAACGGGTAATGGGCGTTGTAAGTTAAGCGTCCTGGTATAGTGCAAATGTGCTTAGCGGTATAGAGGAACTTTGGTGAATTCAGAGGGAGTTAGTACGAGGTTGAAATTCTAGACTGTAGAAACCGCTCTCAGCCGGGGAAACAGGGAATAGCTTAATTGTACTCTCTCTCTCTCTCTCTCTCTCTCTCTATCTCTCTCATATATATATATATATATTATTATATATATATATATATATATATATATATATATATATATATATATATATATATATATATATATATATATATATATTATATATGTAAGTAAGAATTCTTAAAGCCTAAGGAAATTTTTCAATCTCTTTTTCTCCCACCTTAGTGTTTTTAGCCCCCCCTGCCCCCCCCCCTTTGCCCCCCCTGGCCCCCTGGCCACCCCGCCCCCCCAAAAAAAAAATACTGGCTAACCTCATTACAGAAGACGACCGCCCATGTTCCACTAACGAGAGAGAGAGAGAGAGAAGAGAGAGAGAGAGAGAGAGTTTCCTTGTCTCACGTTACACGTGTGAAAAGAAGTCGGTAATAAAGGTCCTGTAATTTTATCACTTGAAAGATAATTATTTTACGATTAAGGCATTTTGTTATTCGTGAACTAAATTCTGATAATCCTCGGGATTACGTCTTTTCTGCTTCTCGTAATTATTAGAGGAATTAAATACGGAAGCTTTTACTTTGAAAAAATAATACAGTTTATGCTTCCTCATTATTATTATTTTAAAATATTTATTTGTTATTTATTTAAATTCTTATAATCCTCGTGATTACCTTTTTCTACTTCTCGTAATTATTAGAGGAATTAAATACGGAAGCTTTTATTTAAAAAGATAATACAGTTTATGCATCCTCATTATTATTATTTTAAAATATTTATTTTTTATTTATTATTTTTAGTTAACACCTTAAACTCAGTCCAGAGCGCGGAACGGTGAGCTAAAATTCACCAGTTTTATGGCCTATGTAATTTCCGGTGTTACGTAGCATAATGAAAGTACCGAGATAACGACCGGCATGTAATGAAAGTACGTAATAAAAGTACGTAATGCAAGTACGGAGACGACGACCGGGGGAAATGACCCCTTAATATTACGTGAGACTCGGGAGTCAAGAATATTAACAGTCTTGTGTTGTCTCCGAGTTGTAATATCTTATATTCAGGGAATCCTCTGTCTCTGAATTAGGTGGGATTATTTCAATCACTTCTCATATAAGAATATGTCAAAATGATGTTTTGACGAATGTGTAAATCTAATTCCTATAGGGCGCAGTTGCTATTTTGTTTAATTTTATATAAGAAAATGTCAAAATGATGTTTTGACGAATGTATAATATAATTCCTATAGGCCACAGTCGCTATTTTGTTTAATTTTATATAAGAAAATGTTAAAATCATGTTTTGACGAATGTATAAATCTAATTCCTATAAGGCGCAGTTGCTATTTTGTTTAATTTTATATAAGAAAATGTCGAGATCATATCTTTGAAGAATGTATAAATCTAATTCCTATAAGGCACAGTTGCTATTTTGTTTAATTTTATATCAGAAAATGTCAAAATCATGTTTTGACGATTGTATAAATCTAATTCCTATAAGACACAGTTGCTATTTTGTTTAATCTTATATAAGAAAATGTCAAAATATTGCCTTGACGGAAGTACAGCGTGTCCATAAAGTTCCAGTACCATTCTGAGCAGTAAATACTTGTAAACTGTAATGTACTCGGACTTTATGGACACCTGTATATATATATATATATATATATATATATATATATATATATATATATATATATATATATATATATATATATATACTATATATATAATATATATATATATATATATATATATATTTATATACACACACACACATATATATATATGTATATATATATATATATATATATATATAGTATATTATATATATATATATATATATATATATATATATATCTATATATATATATGAAGCGAAATTATAAATTATGCCAAAGGATATTTTCATATTCATAATGGCAAAGCAGCCGTTTCAATTATCCTAATTGTGTTGATACAACTGGGGCGGAGCCATGGATATATTTGATAAATGGAACTTCTCCATGTTTTCATGGGGAGATTAAGCAAACATGTAAACCATTTTCAAGGGGGGTGTGGGGGGGGGGGGGCGTGAGGGCAGGGATGGTGTTTAAAAGAAAACAGATTATTTGTTGCCGCTTGACATGTTGCTATAATAATAATAATAATATATTATTATTATTATTGTTTATTATTATTATTATTTTTTTTTTTTTTTTTTTTTTTTTTTTTTTTTTTTTTTTTTTTTTTGCTTTTTTTTTTTTTTTTTTTTTTTTTTTTTTTTTTTTTTTTTTTTTTTTTTGTGCTCTACACAGTCCTCCAATTCGACTGGGTGGTATTTATAGTGTGGGGGTTTCCGGGTTGCATCCTGCCTCCTTAGGAGTCCATCACTTTTCTTACTATGTGTGCCGTTTCTAGGATCACACTCTTCTGCATGAGGCCCGGAGCTACTTCAGCCTCTAGTTTTTCCAGATTTCTTTTCAGGGATCTTGGATCGTGCTAGTGCTCCTATGATTATGGGTACGATTTCCACTGGCATATCCCATATCCTTCTTATTTCTATTTTCAGATCTTGATACTTACCCATTTTTTCCCTCTCTTTCTCTTCAACTCTGGTGTCCCATGGTATTGCGACATCAATGAGTGATACTTTCTTCTTGACTTTGTCAATCAACGTCACGTCTGGTCTGTTTGCACGTATCACCCTATCCGTTCTGATACCATAGTCCCAGAGGATCTTTGCGTGATTGTTTTCTATCACTCCTTCAGGTGGTGCTCGTACCACTTATTACTGCAAGGTAGCTGATGTTTCTTGCCACCAGGCTCCAGTGGAGGGCTTTGGCCACTGAATCATGCCTCTTTTTGTACTGGTTCTGTGCAAGTGCTGGCATTCACTTGCTATGTGGTTTATGGTTTCATTTTTCGTATTGCACTTCCTACTATGGGAGAGATGTTATTTCCGTCTATCATACTTTGAAACATATCTGGTTCTTAGGGCCTGATCTTGTGCCGCTGTTATCATTCCTTCAGTTTCCTTCTTTAGCTCTCCCCTCTGTAGCCATTGCCAATTATCATCGCTGGCTAGTTCTTTAGTCTGTCTCATGTATTGTCCGTGCATTGGTTTGTTGTGCCAGTCCTCTGTTCTTCTGTCTTTCTCCCTGTCTCTGTATATTTCTGGGTCTTCGTCTACTTTTATTAGTCCTTCTTCCCATGCACTCTTTAGCCACTCGTCTTCACTGGTTTTCAGATATTGCCCCAGTGCTCCTGTTTTCGATGTTGACGCAGTCCTCTATACTTAGTAGTCCTCTCCCTCCTTCCTTTCGTGTTCTGTATAGTCTGTCCGTATTGCTCTTGGGTGTAGTGCTTTGTGATTGTCATTTGTTTCCTGGTTTCTGATCTATGCTGCGGAGTTCTGCCTTCGTCCATTCCACTATTCCTGCGCTGTATCTGATTACTGGCACTGCCCATGTGTTTATGGCTTTATCATTATTTTCCTCCATTGAGTTTTGACTTGAGTATCGCCTTGAGTCTCTGCTATATTCTTTCCTGATCGTGTCCTTCATCTCTTGGTGTTTTATATCTCCTCCTTCCATTATTCCCAGGTATTTGTATCCTGTCTCATCTATGTGTTTGATGTTGCTCCCATCTGGTAGCTTTATCCCTTCAGTTCTCGTTACTTTTGCCTTTTTGTATGTTGACTAAGGCGCATTTTTCTATTCCAAACTCCATCTTGATGTCCCAGATACAATCCTTACAGTCTGGATTAGGGTATCTATTTCCTTGATGCTCTTACCATACAGCTTGATGTCGTCCATGAACATCAGATGGTTGATTCTGTTTGCCTCTTTTCTTGAGTTGGTACCCGGCATCCATCTTCCGTAGTACTTTTGTCATGGGTAATCATGGCTACTACGAAGAGTAGTGGGGACAGTGAGTCGCCCTGGAAGATCCCTCTCCTGATATTAACCTCTGCTAGTCTTATTCCAGAGCTTGTAAGTATTGTATTCCAGTTGCGCATTGTATTTTTGAGGAAGCTGATGGTATTTTCCTCTGCCCCATATATTTTCAGGCATTCTATTAGCCATGTGTGTGGTATCATGTCGAAGGCTTTCTTATAGTCTATCCATGCCATGCTTAGGTTGGTTTTCCTTCTCCTACTGTTCTTCATTACCATTTTGTCTATCAGGAGCTGGTCTTTTGTGCCCCTACACTTCCTTCTGCAGCCTTTCTGTTGGTGGGGGATGGTGTGTCTCCTCTAGGTAATTGTATAGCCTTTCACTGATGATATCTGTTAGTAACTTCCACATTATTGGTAGGCAGGTGATAGGCCTGTAGTTACTGGCTATATTTCCCTTACTCTTGTCTTTTTGTACTAAGGAGGTTTCTTCCTGTGGTCATCCTTTGGTGCTTGGTGATTTGAGATACAATGCTGGAGTTGTTCTGCTATTCTAGGGTGTAGGGCCTTGAAGTTTTTGAGCCAGTATCCATGGACTTCATCGGGACCTGGGGCTTTCCAGTTTGGCATTTTCTTTAGTTGGTGTCTGACTGTGTCTGTCGTGATGTCTGTGAATCTTTGTTTTATTCTCCCTGTTTTCTTCTTCTTGACTTCCTGGAGCCATGTTGCATGTTTGTTGTGTGATACGGATTGCTCCATATGTTTTCCCAGAGTCTCTTACTTGGTTCGGCTTCAGATTTCTGGGTGGTTGTCTTCCCCTCTTAGTTGGCTGTATAGTCTTTTCTGGTTGGTTCCGAGTAGTTTGTTCTGTTGGTATCCCTTATTCCTGTTCATGTACCGTTGGATCTTGTGTGCTTTGGCCTTAAGCCTCTGTTTTACATCTTCTATTGTGTTGTTTAGTCGCCTCTCTTGTACTTTGTATTTCTCGTTGAGTTCCTTCCTTGTTTTCTTGCTTCTTAGCCTTTTTTCTGCCATCTCTTTCAGTTTACTCAAGTCAGATCTCATCACCATGATTTGCTTTTCCAGGCCCATTTTCCAAGGAGTTGCTGTTTTGGTTTCTGTTGGTTGGTTGTGACGGTGGTGTTGGTGTTCGAATCCCCATCAGTTCTGCTACTAATCTTGCTCCTGCATATGTCAAGTTATTTGTTTCTGTGATACTGGTGGTGTGTATTAGGCCCATTATTTCATTGACCTCACTTGTTTTCTCCCTTAATTTCTTGTTGTTGTAGGCTTTCATCGGAGGGGATTTTTGTTCTCTCTGTATCTGGCTCTATCCATTGTCTAATCTTTTCTACCCATTCCGTCCTCTCTGTTACTTCGTCGGTGTTTCTTCGTGTGTCGTTGTTTGATACCTCATCCTCCCTGTCGTCTTCTGTGGCATCGTCTCTCAGTTCGTCTTCGGGTATTTCGTTGTCGTGTGACATTTCCTTTCCCCAGTTATTATTATTATTATTATTATTATTATTATTATTATTATTATTATTATTTCTCTTACTTGTCGACAAGCTCTTTGGCGGTCGTCTATGAGAGTACAAAATAATAATAATAATAATAATAATAATAATAATTAATAATGGATCATTCTTGTCTTTATGTTTAAGTTTAATTAGGTTGTATAGTTAGAAAGTTAAGTTACATTTTTGAATCGTGTTTCAATCGAGGCTAATTCATTATATATATATATATATATATATATATATATATATATATATATATATATATGTGTGTGTGTGTGTGTGTGTGTGTGTGTGTGTGCGTGTGTGTGTGTTTTAGTTTACAAGTCTCTAGCAACAGCAACAATGAAAATGACAATGATAACTTTCATATCTAACTTTATGATGTTGACAACTATTAAAATATTTGTTCATAAAGAGTCTTGCAATTTGCTTTAGACATTCCATTTCATCGGATGTTTATGATGTTTACGGGGAGCTCGCTTTTATTTTATTGACTTAAAAAAAAAAGAGAGAGAATGTTCAGATTTAAACTCTTAAAAAAAAACAAGATAATGTTCAGATTGAAACCCTTTCCAAAAAAAAACAAGATAATGTTCAGATTTAAACCCTTTCCAAAAAAACAAGATAATGTTCAGATGTAAACCCTTTCCAAAAATACAAGATAATGTTCAGATTTAAACCCTTTCCAAAAAAATAATAAAACAAAAGAATGTTCAGATGTAAACCCTTTCCAAAAAAAAAAACAAGCTAATGTTCAAATTTAAACCCTTTCAAAAATAAAACATAAAAAAAAGAGAATGTGCAGAAATAAACCCTTTCTCTTTTCGAAGCGAAGATTTCCAGACCTCCATGAAATCATACAGAAATG
>NC_087203.1:115310548-115335548 GCF_015104395.2 Macrobrachium nipponense | reverse complement strand
TTCCAGTCCCAGGAAAAATTCTGCAGAGAATGGCGGCAGGACAGAAGACAGACTAAGGTGGGAGTGTCCCCAGATACAGGTTTGGTCAACGCAGATCAAAACAATACTTGGAATACAAATGATATGCCCAAAGGTAGACAGCCTTCGGTGTCATTTCACCCTGTTAGAAGAATAAAAGTATCAGAGGCAACGGAAGGGTAATGGCTGTTTTTGTAGCTGCAATTATTGCAATTTTTGTGAAGGTTATCAAGCTGATAGCTTCTTCTACTGTTTAAATTAAGAGATCAGACCGTAATTACGTAATTTAAAACATTCCAAATCCTCATTTCATAACACATAACATTCTCTCTCTCTCTCTCTCTCTCTCTCTCTCTCTCTCTCTCTCTCTCAGTAAGAGCTGAAATGGCGCTGCGGAGTCTAGCAAGGCTTTTCACAATTCTGGCGCGCTTTCTGTGGCCACTCTGGCTGGTTATGAACTTTTGAGTTGGTAACACTGCTGACTGGTTCCCACACTTCCACAGCTTGAGCTGTCAAACTTTTCCTGAGTCCTGACAAGATGGCGAGACAACTTGGGACAGTGGCACTATTTTCTCGTAGAATTCCTCATTTTTCTAAGTCAGCCGAGATCGAAAATATTGGTGGTTTTGCAACTATTGTGGCATTTCGTTATTGGGAGATAAAAGCTCAAAATATTGGCCTTACAAGTGTTGCTGGCGATGCATTTGTCAGCAACCGGTTACCTTTCCTCCATTTACAATCCTTGCTGGACGATTTGGCACTATTAGGTCATTGTAAACGTTTCTTTAACTTTTCGGTATCTTCACTGTATTGTCTACAATTTAATAGAGGTATTTGCGCTACAATTACTACTAGTAATGTATTGGTCTCTGATTTCCACATATAGTCTAGCCAAGTGAACACTTGAATGGTCCACATAGGTTAGAAGCGCCTAGGAAACTAAGGTAACGGTTACTGATAAACTGCTTTTCATTAGGGAGGTTGGTAGATCTATATTACTATAACGCGGCGGCCTAGACTATGGCAGTTACGGTTTCTCTATGCAGTTTTACCTCCTGAACAAGAATTTTAAGTCATATTTATTCGGACGACTGTAATTAACCCCAGGGGCCAGTATTAAACACAGCGAAATAACTTGTGAAGCCTTCACACCAACAATAGCCTAGATGAGGTTTAGGCTACGAGTGAATGTCCAGTAAAGCATTTTGCGACAGATATTAGAGTAAAACTCCCTTGAGACTCATTTCAAAACCATCAGAAAAACATGGTTTAGTCTACAAACCAAGCATAACCCTACCCCTACATGTCAGTGAAATTGAATGTGTGCTCCTCCAAAACCAGTCCTTTTTTTTCCCGATAATTTGCTTAGATAATATTTTCTAAATATATTTATTAGCAAATAGTAATTTTTTGTAGGAAACGCCTACCTTATAGGGTAACATGACACTACTCCTTGGCTATAGGTCATAATTATAGAGGGGTAGGGGGGAGGGGAGAAGTCTAAGTCAATTATAGGGGAAGAAAGTCACCACAGGAAATGGGAATTTGGAGGTGGAGAGGGTGAAACCAAAAACGAATTAAGTGAACTAATAGGAATATTGAATTATGCTCGAAATGTAAGGCTAACTTCAGGTAAATAATGCAAATATGTACAGTTCATTTGTAATGACCAAAGTCTCGTACATAAGGTATACTGTGGTATTTTACCTCCTGGCCTCCACCATATTTGATACCAGAAAATATTTATTAATGTTTTGGTGTTTTTTTTTTCTTAGTGGACATAAGGACAAATCAACAATAAGCTGTGTAAGTTATTAGAAATTGACAGGCTGTTGTGGCACATTTAGTATTTTATGAAGGCATACGCAGGATTTTCCTTTAACAATAATTGCATACCGTTTTTAACCATTGAAAATTCAAGGATGTCTCCTAATGCAACTAACCTTGCTGGAAGGTTAGGAGACGAGGAGTCCTCAGCATAACATAACCTAACCTGGAGTGCCATAAATCATAACCAAAGAGGTGCAGATATTCATCCAAACTTAACATCCCTAATCTGATCTGTACTTCTGAGGATCTAACAAGGGTCTGTTGACAGGTGACATTTCGACCTTCCAAACTTGAATTTAACTCGATCATTAAGGATGGCTTGGCCACTACACTTCATAAGTTCTTTTAAGTAATATTTAGTTATCCCAGAACAACCAGCCTTGCTGAAGTTTGTGTAATTGAGTGAAAGTTAATCTCTGTCTTAAAGGGCATTGGAAGTGAAAATATTACAACCAACTAATCTAGGGGTACGTGCCCCGGTCCTACCTTTGCCCCGTGGGCGCTACCTCCCACCCCCCCCTTCTTCCCAACATTTCTTCCCTATCCCCCAACTTTTTACCCCTTCTCCAACTTTTTCCGCAACCTCATTCCCTCTTCTCTTGTCCCTATTTTCCCTCCCCCACCCCCCCCCCCCCCACCTTCCCTTACCCCATTCCCCCTTCTTCCTTTTTTAACCCCATTTCCCCTTCCCCAATTTTCTTCCCCTACCCCATTCCCTCTTCTCCAACTTTCTTCCCCCTAAACCCATTCCCCTTCCCCATTTTCTTCCCCTACCCCGTTTTCTTCCCCTCCTTCCCCTTCTCCAATTTTCTTCCCCTACCCCATCCCCCTTCTCCAATTTTCTTCCCCACCCTATTCCTTTCCCCTCCCACTCCCCTCCCCTCCCCTCCTCTTCCTTCCCCTCCCCCTCCCCCTTCCCCTCCCCACTCCCCCGTCCCCTCCCCTCCCCTCCCCTCCCCCTCCCCTTTATATTGCTGTTAGATGATAAACTGATCTCTATTACGACATTTTTGTTGCTATTCATATACACACACACACACACACACACACACACACACATATATATATATATATAGTATATATATATTATATATATATATATATATATATATATATATATATATATAATATCTCGATTCATGCGGACCAAATAATGAAAAAAAACTATCTCAAACTAATGCAACAGTCATGCAGTAAGATTAGTTATTAAAAAAGAAAGAAAGAAAAAAAAGCTCGTTTACGTCAACAGTCCTTCGTCCGGATTGGTAACCGGGTTCCTCCTATATTGTGGCCCCGAAATGAAAACTTGAAATTTTTAGGGGGAAAAATGAAATATTGGCTCGTATATTCCCGAAACTTATGATTAATGGTTGGGCCAAATACGATATTCCATTGTGCAATTTTTTTTTTCCTTTCTTTCTTTGGAATTGAATTACGTGGGAATAGCTTACCCATTTTTTTTTTTTTCGGTTTTTGTTCCTAGAACTGCTGATGGTTGTGTGCCCAAATGCATTTTAAACATGAAGGTTATTAGGGTTATAGCGTTACTGCAGCTCCTAAGCGGTCGTTAATTGATTTTTGAAATGTAATGTTTTTATATTTTGTGTGTTTCCTGTGTCTGATTCCCGAGTTGATTGCCACCATACACTTGTATGCAAATTAATTATTGTTGCTCTCCACCCACATTTCGACAAGCGACTTACCTCTAGATACGAAGTTCAGTGTTCAGGTCAACAGAATACTTAAGTTTTAACTTAACATGCCCGCACTTGATGCCCTCAAGGGGCATTCGAAGTCTGGGTTTCTCGCACGTGAGGTGATCATCATAATCGCAATATACATGAGTACCCCTTTCATGTCCGAAAAAATGTGTGTCCCCATTTTTTATACCTCAAAGACACTGCGGGATTCCTTTCTTCAGGAAGGTCGTGACGTCACGTGGTGCACTAGATGCACCCGCATTGTAGCCTTTTACTTTACCTCCATTCCCGCTTCCATGTTTAAGTCTTCTTAGCATACTTACTTAATTGTTACTAAGTACAATTGTAGGGGCTTCTATTAGTTCCAAACTACTGCCATTGTACTTCATATCTCTCTCTCTCTCTCTCTCTCTCTCTCTCTGAGTAGATCAGGACTAGGTAGTAGTCCCTTCACTCCTCCTGGGAAGGGCGAAATCTCTCTCTCTCTCTCTCTCTCTCTCTCTCTCTCTCTCTCTCTCTTTGAAAATGGCGAGCAGGTGATGGAATTCCCCGCCCAAGAAAATCAAGAAGGGTTTGGATTATATTTTCTCGGAAACTTAAAAAGCGGAAAAAAAAAAAAATAATGCAAAACACGATGCTCCAGATGTGATGAATGGTAATGAGGACATGCAAGCCCCTCCCTCCCTCCCTCTCACCCCCACTCACCCTCTGGTAATGAGGATAAGCGAGCAGACCCACCCCACCCCCTCTCCTCCACAGGTTAAATTGGACATGGGCACTATAAACAGCATATCGCCTCGTGGAAAGTACTAGATCTTCCAGGCGCTTTGGAGCCGTTGTATAGATGAGTGAATGGGATACCTTATTAGCGGGAGGTAGAATGAATGAATTCGAAGTGATGATGATAATGGGTTTACAGTTCGAGCAAGTTGTGGACGTTTATTGTACTTATTTATTTATTTGTTTGTTTGTTTATCTACCTATTTATTTATGATAGGTTTGCAGCTTGCACAGGTTGTGGATGTTTATTGTATTTATTTATTTGTTTGTTTATCTACCCATTTATTCAAATACATTTATCTACTTGCAGGAAGATATCGATGATTAACGTCTGTTTTTTTAGTGATTAATAGTTAACCGTATTACTGTATTAGGAATATATTTGAGAGAGAGAGAGAGAGAGAGAGAGAGAGAGAGAGAGAGAGATGAAGACACCAGAGAGAGAGAGAGAGAGAGGTGAAAAAACACAGACAGACAGACAGACAGACAGACAGGAAAAATGAGATTTTCACTCAGAACTCGATAGGCCTAACAGTAAGATTCAACTTTTTAACTTAGGGACACCATGGAATGCCTTAGTAGACTCCACTACTATGAATAACGAAGATTAAATACCATGTTCTCTTTCTTGCAGGTTATCTGGAGAACCTCAAAGAGGCAGGAGAAGAAGATTGGACCAAGGGAAGTGCCAACTCTGACCCAGGATCACGAGAGGAATTTAGAAAAAAAAAAAAAAAAATACTTGGACGACATTCAAGTTTTCGTGAGAAAATGGAAGGATATCTCCACACCACCGTGATAAAGGTAATTTTTTTCCCCCCTTGATTGGTCGAATTTTTCTGCTTGTTTGAGGTTGACTAGATTCAGTTTCTTCTGTTCAGTGTCTAAAAGGTTAGGGAAATAGAGTGATGTAGGACCAATTGCCTTTCTTGTAAAGGCTGTGAGAATGATCTAGAATGGTTTAATGTCTATCTCTTAATGCATCATCTTGCAATTGGGTTTGCAATATCTTAAGGAAAGTTGTTGTTTATCATTGAAGGAATTTTACGAAGGTAATTTTCTGATTGTTCAAGTTTTTTTTTTTTTTTTTTTTTTTTTTTTTTTTTTTTTTTTTTTTGCCAATGATGCCTTTGTTGTGTAAATGGTGCCAAACCAGTTAAAAACTGAAAGTAGGGAACGAATGTCTGTGGTATACGTTTTACGTCTTAAAAAAGTGTATAAATAACACACACAAATTTTTACTCTCCATTTGAGTGGTTTAGGGGCTTCATAGGTGTCGTTTAATGGTCGATGAAAAAAAGTATTAGACCAGAGGATTTTGATTTTGTTGAAAAGATTCAGACGAATATTTGTCCATCATCTTCAGCTAGGTTAAATAGTCTCTCTCTCTCTCTCTCTCTCTCTCTCTCTCTCTCTCTCTCTCTCTCTCGTCAGTAAGTCAAACGAACTTTCGTGTGTTGCTTTGAGACCATCTGCTTGTTTAGTTTAAGTATCTCTCTCTCTCTCTCTCTCTCTCTCTCTCTTCCTTACTAATTCCTTCCTCCTATAATTATCCTTTATCAGATTTCATGTAATTAATGTGAAACATTAAGGATTTGTTAAGCGAAGCCGAATTTCTTCTGCCTTGGCAGAAGTGTCTGCGTCAGACCACTTGGTATATGACCCTATAATGCCCGTGTTCCCTGACAGCTTTATGGCTGACCTGATTAATGGATAGGGGTCAGGGTAGGTCAGCGTTTCTCTCTCTCTCTCTCTCTCTCTCTCTCTCTCTTGTTTTATATTCTCTGATAGGGGTGGGTCAAGATAGGTCAGCGTTTCTCTCTCTCTCTCCCTCTCTGTCTTTATTTTATATTCTCTAAATCGATTTATATCTCATTTAGACTCTCTCTCTCTCTCTCTCTCTCTCTCTCTCTCCTCTCTCTCTCTCATTCATATTTTTCTCTAAAAATCTACTTATCCCTCAAGCTAGATTTACTCTTTATTTTTATTTTCTCCAAATCGACTAAATCTTGTTTTAGACTCTCTCTCTCTCTCTCTCTCTCTCTCTCTCTCTCTCTCTCTCTCTCTCTCTCTCTCTCTCTCTCTGCTTTACTTTTCTCTAAATCTACTTCTCCCTCATTCTAGATTTCTCTCTCTCTCTCTCTCTATTTTTATATTCTCTAAACTTACTTACCCCTCATTCTAGATTTTCTCTCTCTCTATTTTTATTTTCTCTACATTTATTTATCTTCCATTTTTTAGATTTACTTATCTCTCTCTCTCTCTCTCTCTCTCTCTCTCTCTCTCTCTCTCTCTCTCTCTCTCCTTTATTTTTATTTTCTCCTAATTTACTTATCTTTCATTCTAGATTTACTCTCTCTCTCTCTCTCTCTCTCAAGATCATTACAAAAACGAAAAGAAACGGGTTAATACTTTGATTAAAGCTAGTAAGTCGGAACACTTTAAAGATAAATTTCGTAACTGTAATGGCAATGTGCCTAATAAATGGAAAATAGTTCGTGAAATGATCCCCAAAAATAATAATGCCCTTTTACCTGATTATAATGATAAGAAGGAAAAAGTAGAAGAGTTCAACCAGTATTTCTCAAGTGTTGGTAGGACAGCCTTTGAAAAATCTCAGCAAAATCTAAATAGGAGCAATACTTCACAACTTTTAAGAAATGAGTCGAATATAGTTAATGAGAATTTTAATGACTTTTTTTAGGCCACAGCCAGTTGATGTCGAAACAGTTATTTTAGTAGTTGGGGAGCTTAATGACACGAGAGCCTATGGATCTGATTTGATATCCCTCCGTTTCATTCGGGACGCCTTACCGATAATTGCGTTTTACTTAACTGTCATAGTAAATACCTCTATAGTGACTTGCCTTTATCCAAGTGATTGGAAGTTGTCCCACGTTCTGCCCTTTTTTAAGAGTGGTGATGCAGATAATGTATAGAAACTACAGGCCGATATCACTTTTGCCAGTTATATCTAAAATTCTAGAAAAGATTGTGTCAATTCAACTCATAAAATATCTCGAGGAAAATGATTTACTGTCCCACACTCAACATGGATTTAGGTCTCATCTCTCTACTGAAACTGCGTTGTTGAAAGTTACAGAAACTATTTACAGAAATATCGACGACAAAAAGATATCTTTACTTATTCTATTGGATCTTTCTAAAGCTTTCGATAGCGTTAGCCACAATATTTTAATTCAGAAATGTACACAATTAAAAATTGACCCTCTCTGGTTTAAAAGCTATCTAGAAAATCGTTACCAGTCAGTGAGATTAGGTGATGTTATATCATCCCCTAAAACCAGTAGAATTTGGAGGGTTCCACAGGGATCTATTTTGGGGCCAATACTTTTCCTAATTTATATAAATGATATGGTTACTGCTGTGCGAGACTGCATCTTAGTTCAATTCGCAGATGACAGTCAACTTCTAATGACTGGAACTATAAATGAACTAAACAACTTGATAGTAAGAGCAGAAAGAATATTAGAAATGGCGAGATGTTATTTTCAAATTAATGGATTAAATATTAATGAGTCTAAAACTAAATGTTTATTCATTGGCTCTAGGCAGTTCATATCCCAAATTCCTGAAGACACAAAAATAAATTTCAATGGATTTGCAATTGAGAAAAGCATTAAAGTAAAAAATCTTGGGGTATATTTTGACCAGTATATGCTATTTGACGGTCATATAGATGAAGTTTGTAGGAAGGTAAATGGTACTTTAATATACTTAAATAGAATTAAGGACCGTTTTGATAGTGAAATGCGGGGAATGGTCGTTCGGTCTCTTGCCGTGAGCATCCTTGACTACTGTTTAAAGATCTGGGGCTCGACAACTAAGGAGCAGCTGCAGCGGATACAGAGGCTTCAAAACTTTGCAGCAAAAGTAATTGATGGGAAAGCCAAGAAGTATGATCATGCAACTCCAATTTTAAATAACTTGCAATGGCTGACAATCAAACAGAAGATTGATTTTGATTTATGTGTCATGACCTTTAAAATTTTACATAATCTAATTCCACCATGGCTTTTTAATCTAATAAGAGTTGGAGATAGACGTAACAGACAAACTAGATTTAATGATGACCTTTTTGTTTCAAGAACCAACACTGATCTAGGAAGCAGAGCATTTGTTGTCCGGGGTCCATCAGTGTGGAACAAACTGCCAAACCAACTAAAAGCATTAACTAATATTAACTCTTTTAAACTGAATTTGAAAAAGTATCTATTGTCCAAATAATTTTATAGTAAAACTTTATATATATTTTAATTGAGCTCTTTTACACTATTACTCGATTTTAGCAGACTATTTATGAATTTTAGATTCCATTTTAAGATAAATGTTCATAACTCTAGTTTTATAAGTACCTGTACTTCATAAGTAATTTTGAAATCGAAATGTTATAATCATGCTAAAGATAATCTTAATATTTTAGAGAGATATGCTGTAATTTTTATAACAAATATTTTATCAAGGTAAGAATTATATTGAGCCTCAAGTACTATTATAAAAAGATTCATATTTTATATGCAAAATTTTCAATGTTTTAATTACTTTTATGATGTACCTATATATGTCACAAATTCTTTATTGTTCTTAAAGTTGTATAAAGTAAATCTGTGTTTTTATGTTTTATAATGATGTAAATATTTATGAAGGCACATGAAAATATCTAAGTTTTAAATGTAAACTACAATGTAATTTGTATTTATTGTAATAGCCAATGTAAATATTGGAATAAAGCTTATTATTATTATTATTATTACTCTCTCTCTCTCTCTCTCTCTCTCTCTCAGGAAAAGCAGACCATTCTCAGCTGTATATGAATATCTACCCATTTCAATTCAACATTTCCTTTAAACTGATAATGCATTATTTCTAGACAAAGATTAGCTACAAACCTTTATCATACTTAACTTTCTCCCCCTTCCCCTCTTAATTTCCTCTGCTCTTCAAATGCCCATCGTTATTTAAAAGTTGTAAATCGTCATTCGATTTGAAAACTCATCTATACTTAACCATAAAAAAAGGATGGAAAAAGCAACACTTAATTTCATAGCCTGGCAGCCATTGGCAACCCCTCGCTGTTCATTTTCACGGTCAATAATTGTAGCGAACTGGCGGGGCCGTCGCATCATAAAATGATAGAATGGTGTTTGAGTTAACTAGAGCATATTTAATGGGAACTGTTTGGATACAGATACAGTTTTGGGGGTATTATTGACTCCGTTGAATGGCTAGAGGGCCACCGCGCATGCGCATTGATGTTTAGGTGGACGCGATGGCTAAATCGTTCTTAAGCATTATTTTTTTTAAGTTTCTGTAAAGGCAAAAATATTTTATTTTTTCCTTTTGGCACTTTAATATGACTGATCCTAATGGTTTGTGGAGAGAGAGAGAGAGAGAGAGAGAGAGAGAGAGAGAGAGAGAGAGAGAGAGAGAAACTCTTGAAAGTTAATAATGCTTTTGGTATCTCATTGATTTCAACGTTTAGGCCAAAAATTTCTTTGAGGAGAGAGAGAGAGAGAGAGAGAGAGAATTCTTGATAGTTAATGCTCTTGGTGTCTCGTTGATTTCAACGTTTAGACCCCAAAAATGTCTTTGAGGAGAGCTAAGGATTAGACCTGTTGGTGATTGGTAATGGCAAATTAAGTTGTTATATTTACCCACTGGAATAAAAACAAAATATGGTCTTACAGGCTTAGAAGCAAAGGGGAGGTGGTAAATAAATTAATAGAAACATTGTTAGTATACCAAGGCGATAATCTTTAGTATTAGTATACCTAGGAGATAATTTAAATTAATATTAGTACACCCAGCTAATAATCTCTTAAGTATCATTTTCTAATTAATCGAGCGAATTATTAATTTATTATTCTTGAATGAATTGTTTCTTAGTTAAGCTTCGAGAGCTCTGTGTGTTTTTTAATAATGCCTAGTGATAAACAGTGTAGCTAAGAAAAATATAATTCTATCTCATTTTTGTTCTTGTATTTTAAATTGAGAGCCAGCTTCCTTATTGCACTGTGTAACAAAGGTGTGTTGTTATAGTTCTTCAGGTAAGCTTTCTACCCTTCCGAATTTAGTATAGTAAGGAAATGGTAATATCAGTTTGTAGATTGTTAGGGAAAATGAACGTCGTAATAAAAGTGAAATAAAAGTGAAATTCATTAAAGTGAGTGGAGGAGTTCATTTGTTTTTTTCTCAGTTAAGGGCCACAAATTATTATTGTCAGCGACGCTCTGTGTGATTTTCTGTTGTGTAAACCTGCTCTTAGAAAATCTCATCAAATCCTGAAGTATCTGAACTGTATTTAAAGCCATAACGAAGAAGGCTCTAGGTTTATATCAAGTTAAAAGCCACGGGGAGAATTTAAATGAAGTTTCCAAGACATAACAGGCAATGAAATAACTTCACTATCTGAACCGTATTTTCAGCTATAAACGAAGAGGTCTCCAGGTTTAATAAGTTAAAAGACACGGAGAGAATTTAAATGAAGATTCCGAGACATAATAGGCAATGAAATAACAGCACCTCCATGTCGAAGATTGCAGGATGAGTTAGGCTTATCCTTACGCTAAGGAAACGATTAATTCCTTCCTTCGTAGGACCTCCTTCATTTTAGTGGGTCGTCCACTCGACGGCGGCACGTCTTTGAGGATGGGTATAGTGTCTCTCAAAATGCAGGAGGTCGGGTCTCGAGGGCCAATTGCATTATGGGAAGTGATGAAAGGTGCCGAAGAGGTAACGGCTGGACGGTAAATAATCTCGTCCAAGTGCGCCACTTTTGATGAGAAATCGCCCTATAAGGACTTTTGGGAAAAAAATGTATTTTGTTGCAAGACCACCGTGGTGTTGTGTAGGGATTGATTGTCTTGAGTATATCAAGTATAGAATGCCTTTAGTTTTCTTGTTCGTTCTTATATGCAGAACTTTGATTTTTTTGTGAAATTCGAATCCCATAAAAGAAATACCAAACCCGCATATATATTATAAATATATTATATATATTTATTATTATATATATGTGATATATTAATATATATAAATATTATATAGTATATATATATGTGTGTGTGTGTGTGTGTGTGTTTATATATATAGTATATAAATATACTATATATATATATATATATATATATATATATATATATATATATATATATATATATAATATATATATATATATATATAAATAGATATAGATATATATATATACATATATATATATAGTTTATATATATATATATGTTTATATATTTTATATAATATACATATATATATATATATATATATATATATATATATATATATATATGTATATGTATTATATATATATATTTATATATATTATATAAATATATGTATATATATATATATATATTATATATATATATATATATATATATATATGTATATATATATATATATATATATAATATATATATATATATATATATATATATATATATATATGTATAAATATATATGTATATATATATGTATATATATATATATATATATATATATATATACTATATGTATATATATGTATATATAATATATATACACACATATACACATGGGAAACTGAAACGTAAGAACCCTGAATTAAACACAAATACAAAATAATTTCAAGAGATACTGGTTTGACATTTTAGCTGTTCGTGAATGACGATTTCAAAGGAATGGAGAAAGAAAGTAAGAAAATAAGATTAATGTCCATATTTATCAAGGAATAATAGATGGATCTGATAGAGAAGGATTAGGAATGACCTCGGCACCAAATCTAAGCGGTAAAATTGTTAAGTATTCTTTAACTTCGGGTGTTTGTTAAAAAAATTAGTATTCGTCTTAAGCTTTTTTACCACTTTGGAATAAAAGTGAAAGATCTCGCAATCCGTTGTCAAAGTTTATACATTGTGATTGTGTGTGTGTAATTAAGTAAGTAATTAAGTAAGTGTACTGCAAGAACCATAAGTAAATAATGCAAGACATCATTACCTAGCACTTTGTGTACTTAAATACACTTTTCATTGTATGTCTCAGTTTATACATTGTGTAAGTAAGTAAGTGTACTGCAAGTCCCATAATTACTAAATAATGCAAGACATTATTACTTAGCACCTTGTGTACTTATATATGATTTCCATGGTACAGTGCAAAGTGAGAGAGACTTGCTTCCACTGTGTACCCCGTAGAGGGATTGGCGCCGTCAGTGCACCTCATGCGGTGCACTGTAGGCATCACATAAGGTTCTTTACATCGTCCCTTCGGCTCCTATCTGCAACCCCTTTCATCCCTTTTGACTGTACGTCTGTTCATAGTCTCTCTTTCCATCCTACTTTCTTCCACCCATTTCTATCAATTGTTTCAAAATGCAACTTGCAAAGTCTTCCACCTTTATTCTCAATTTCCCTTTCAAAGCTTAATGACCTCACGGGTCAAAGCACTTTGACCTAAGTTCTAGTATATTCTGCTTGATTCCATTCTGCTTCGTACTGTTCCTTGAAGAAGTGTTTCAATACACCTCAGTATACTGTGTACCGGTGCCTTATATTATTTCAGATCGGTTCTCGTAGTGTATGTAGGTATATATATCCAAATGTGCCAAAGGTATAAAAATGAAACTATCCTAATCGACTTCGTTTTCAGCTTTTCTAAGACATCAAGAAGAGAACAATTGCTTTGTGGTAGTATTTATAATATACTTACAAAACGTGAGGATGATTCTTCAAGCGACCTTAGACGTCACACGTAACACAAGTAGTTGGCTCTCCGTTAACCATTTATGTATCTAGTTTATCAATCAGGTTGGGGCAACTTGTTTGTTGTTAGGACCAGGTGAACTATTTTACATTTTATTTCTCTTAATTTAGTGTATTGCGTTTATGCATTTCATGGCTGACAATTCGTATTATTAACGAAAGGCTTCTTCATTGAAATGGGATGAACTATTTTAGTCCGGGTGTTTTTGACTTATCTGAAATTGAACTGTTCCGTTCATATTTTATATATATAAATAATTTATACAGTTCCAGTCTTTCCAGATATTGTGAAGCTTGACCAACATAAAAATTAACACATGACTTAATGGGATTTGACATTAGCACTGTGCTAGTAAAGTTTAATGTTTGGAAACTTTTATCTTAAAAGTGCCTTCAACCATTGAATTGCTTTTAAATGATATATATTAACTACGTAGATGGGTTATACCCTTAAAAATTTGGCTATATGATAGTAGAAGTAGGTTTTTTCTTGCCGTTTGTGACTGAAAACTTGTCTTAATTTAAATGAGTTTAATAGATTGCCCAATGCATATTCTTTTCTTGCCGTTTGTGACTGAAAACTTGTCTTAATTTAAATGAGTCTTTAATGGATTGCCCAATGCATATTATGTTAATGTGGTGATTGGATGATTAATCAGCAATGTATTTAGGCCTATTGGAATAAATTTTGGTCTTGAAAACCGTTGAAATGACGTAAAACTGACTCAGTTTCCCTAGATAGTTATCCCTGTGTATATATTTGATTAACCAACAATGTATTTAAGTTTTAAAAAAATAAACTGTAATCAGCAATGTACTTAGTCTTATTGGAATACATTTTGTTCTTGAAAACATTGAAATGATGTAAAACAGTTTGCCTAGGTAACTATCCCTATGTATATATTTGATTAACCAACGATGTATTTAGGTTTTAGAAAATAAACTGTGGTCTTGCAAACCACTGATGTGGCGTGAAACAGATTTTTACTTTGCCTGCCTAGGCTGCTGTACCCAAAGCATGTTCAGAAAATCGTATTTAATTCAATTTATATTCTTTGGCATCGTGACATAAAAAAAATCAAGAGTGATTAAAAATCAAAGCGGTGGTTTGGAACGAGAAGTAGGACAGAAGTGTCAAAAAAGTGATTTTTATAGGTTGTTTGGAACAAGAAGTAGGAGGACCAACATTCAGTGTCTAAATATATGTGATCACAGCTAACCTATTTTTCTTTTCAGGAAATCGACAAAGCAGTCATTATCTTGCTGGGCTTGTATCTTATCCACAACCGTAAACTACCCTGTATATCCGGGCTTTTGTTGTGTTTCTCAGAAGCTCGTTTCTACAGGTATCTTGCGGTTGAGAATACATCTACCAGACACATTTTTTCGCCAGGGGTTCGAAATACGTTACCCAATGGAAAGCAGCCGCTACAAATTCTGAGGTACTAGGGGTGGACAGTTGAGGGAAAAAAAAAAGGGCCGCCAAGCAATTGGCCTGGAATTGGTGGCGTCCCGTTTTCTTCAAGCAAGTGGGCGCTGGAATTGGTGGCGTCCCGTTTTCTTCAAGCAAGTGGGCGCTGGAATTGGTGGCGTCCCGTTTTCTTCAAGCAAGTGGGCGCTGGAATTGGTGGCGTCCCGTTTTCTTCAAGCAAGTGGGCGCTGGAATTGGTGGCGTCCCGTTTTCTTCAAGCAAGTGGGCGCTGGAATTGGTGGCTCCCGTTTTCTTCAAGCAAGTGGGCGCTGGAATTGGTGGCGTCCCGTTTTTCTTCAAGCAAGTGGGCGCTGGAATTGGTGGCTCCCGTCAACCTTAGCGTATCTCCCATAATTATGTAATTAAGGAGAGGCCACTTCGCAACCCAAGGAAAAGGATGTTTGCCAATAATTGTACAATGGTAGAGGAGTAATTCTTGTCAACCATACATGATCTAGAGTTAATCTTGTCAGCCATACATATAAGTTACTTTCACTGATTACTGGGCACCAAGGTTAGATATGTCCAATCATGGATGGGGAAAATATATATGCAGCCATATATGTTGTTACTTATTGTACTTTTTTATACTGTTGTCAGGCGACTGAAAAACCGTGAACATTTTGTAAATTTAATTAAAAAATGTGGACAAAATTTACAATTTGAAAGCAACTTTCAGCGGACTACAGGAGCAGATTTTTTTTTTTTTTAATTTGAGGCGTCCTGATACATTTTAAAAAACAGCCCTGGATTTACCGGCTGCTAGGCAATTTATTATTTCGGCGAACCATCCTTCTTCCTTTCTTCATATATCATCTCTGCCTTTCTTCCTTTCTGTAAATCATCTCTTCGGTCCCCTCTAAAAAAGCAAAGGATCCCATTAAGTTTAACATTACCACCTTAAGTAAATTTTACAATTGAAATCTGAAATACAAGTGAAAATACAATTCGCTGCTATGTCTTGTCTTCATCTCTTTACTCGATAGTAAAACGAAAACGCAGTTTTGCTGTCTTGGTATGAACGCATCAACTTACTTGACTGAGAAATTAAATTCAACTTACAAACTACGTAGTAACCATGAGACTGAAAGGTACTTAAATATGCAGCTCATTTTGACGAACTATGTAGTTAACCATAAAAGAAAGGTATTTTGACAAACGGCTAAAATATGTAACCCATTTTTAAAGACGATACCACCCTGAAAAAAATAATTTCACTCATTTTGAAAAGGTATGATTCTTACAACTGTCCAAATGGGTGAAAATCAATTTTCAAAATGAGTGAAATAAATAATAATAATCACCTTCTTTAAGAGAGAGGACAAGCACGAGACTCCTTGTGCAAGCAATCTTGCCCTGTACGTAGTTAGAAAAGCACTTGAAACGCTTGACGGTGACCGTCTGACTGACGGACGGATTTTGCCTAACTGATATATCCTTATCGGCAGGGGAAATATTTAGCTTTGGAGTGGTTCCTGAAATGATAATACTGTACATTATTAACATTTCTATAAGCGAGTCTCGCTTAACACTAACTTACACGTAGGGTCTAATTTTTATAAGTGAAAGGTTATTAACTTACACATATGGTCTAAATTTTATAAGTGAAAGGTCAACTTACACATAGGGTCTTAACCCTTATTGAAAAGTTGTAACTTACACATAGGGTCTTAACCCTTATTGAAAAGTTGTAACTTATACATAGGGTCTAAATTTTTAAAAGTGAAGTTACTTTTGAATAAATACAGTTTCTTTAACACTGACTACACATAGGGTCTTATTTCTATAAGTGAAAATATATTTGAATAGATACAGGGTCTATCTAACACTGAAAACACAAAATGGTCTTATTTCCATGGGTAAAAGGTCTATTTCTTGAATAGATAAAGGTCTTTTAATAGTGAACTCAAAGGGTCTTATTTCAATAAGGAAAAGGTTATTTTTGAATAAATGATGGGTCTTATTTCAATTAGGTTGAAGAACATTCTTGAATAGATAAAGGGTCTAATTTTTTTAATATGTTAAAGGTTAATTCTGTAAGTAATGGGATATTTTTGAATAAGTAAAGGGTCTTATTTCAATAAGATAAAGTTTATGAATAAATGAAGGGTTTTACAAGAATAAATGAAAAGTTATTTTTTTTTAGTAAATGAAGGGTCTTATTACAATAAGTGAATTGTTATATTTTAATAAATACAGGGTCTTATTTCTGAATAAACCAAGGGTCTTATTTCTGAATAAATCAAGGGTCTTATTACAATAGTGGAAAAGTTATTTAAGTCATTATATATAAATCAGCTGGACTACACAATTTAGAGGGTCTTGCTTACCCTCTATTCGAAAATAACTTAACTCGTAAAATTAAAATAACTACCATTATTAATGTAAAAGAAAATTAAGAAAAGCGTTAATTATGGAAAAAAAAAAAAAATACCCGCAACCAAACCCCCACAACTTCAATGTCAACTGAAGTTATTTTTTTTTTTTTTGTTTTTTTTATTTTTTTTTTTTTTTTTACTGTAAATATTTTAAGTATCTTAATATTCTCTAGAAATACTTATTTATGGCAAAACATGTTTCTATTTCTAGTAAAACACATCTATATTTATAGTAAAACACGCCTATATAGTAAAAGCATGCCTATATTTATAGTAAAAATGTCTATATTTATAGTAAAAAATGTCTATATTTATAGTAAAACATGTGTCTTCAATAACATCGTCAGCAGTGTTGCTACTGATAAATGAACTTCTGAGTACTATATTCTTAATTTTCTAAAAATCCATTTTATGCCTGGTTTTAATAAAAAAAATTGTCACCCGAGATGTATGTTATTGAGAAAAATATTTAGAAATTAATTTTTTTTACATGGTTTTAATTCAAAATTGTTACTTGAAAATGTATTTTATTGGCGAAAATATTCCAAAAAACCCATTTTCTACATGGGTTTTAATTCAAAATTGCTTGAAAGTATATTCTATTGAAGTTATTCCAGAAACCCATATTTTACATGGTTTTAATTCAAAATTGTTACTTAAAAGTTATTTTATTGAAAGTATTAAATAAACCTAATTTTCAATGGTTTTAATTCAAAATTGTTACTTGAGAATGTATTTTATTAATTTCTAAATACTTAATTTTACTAAGTTTAAAAAAAATGTTACTGTTAAATGTATTTTGTTGGAGATAATATCCTAAAACCCCATTTATTTTACAGTGTCAATTAAAAATTGCTCGTAAACTTCATTTTTATACTTCCCTAAGTGATAACTAACAACTATCCTCAGATTATATCAGAAAATTATTCTATGTATGGTATTAAATAGCTGATCAGTCACTTTTACGTATTTCATTATCCACTGGTTACTGATCAAGATAAAAAAAGTACACTAAATACCGCTTACCTTTTAACCATTTTGGAGATAAAATCTCAGTGGCATTGGTATCTTCTCGTTTTGTTTGAACTTATTTGGAAGAGGCAGAAAAGGCAACATCTAAACCTGAAAATAAAAAATACACTTGTTAAAAATCTCTCTAAGGAACATATTTTTGTCATAAAAGTTGGTAAGCTATCTGTATAGTACCCGCTGAATATCCAACAGTAGCCAGGATGAGACCCCCTGAATAATAATAATAATAATAATAATAATAATAATAATAATAATAATAATAATAATAATAATAATAATAATAATAATAATAATAATAATAATAATAATGAATCTGGAAAACCTAGAGGCTGAAGTAGCTCCAGGACTCATGCAGAAGAATGTGATCCTAGAAACGGCACACACAGTAAGAAAAGTGATGAACTCCTAAGGAGTCAGGATGCAACCCGGAACCCTACACTATAAATACTACCCAGTTGAATTGGAGGACTGTGACAGATAAAAAAAAAACTAATAATAATAATGATGATGATAATAATAGTTCATCAATCATATTATTCAGGTGGTGAACCCTATTCATATGGACCAGTCGTACAGTGGCTATACTGACTTGAAATAAAAGCTTCCTAAGGATATGGTGGTCATTTGGAAGGTTTTACATAAGATAATTGGGAATACAGAAAGACCAGTTATTAGAAGAAGATAAATTAACAGATCATTAAACGATAAAAATCCAATAAAAGTACAAGGAGAACTATTATGTATACTGCATCTTCGCTTGTACCTCTTGAAGTTCTAACTGTACGACGTCCTCAGAGAGACTGAGGAAATAAAGGACCTCAGGAACTGAGAACTTCGCCACTGAGGCACATGTCTTCACATTGGTCCTGCTTTTCAGTCAATTCAACGCGAAACAAGCGACGTCAAATACAGGCAGGTCTGTCAATAGCCTATTGACGTTGCCACGCCAGTTTTACTAACCATAAATCAATCAATCTACTTAGGGTTGTTTCTATAAAAAGCTTCACTGAAACTTCTAAACGACACTAATAAAAATGCTGTTCAGTAATCGAACTGAAGGTTACCAAGATCTGCAATTTTCATATTTCATCGGGAAAGAGGAAAACTGAGAAGAAAAGACAAAAGGAATGACAAACCTAACTTGTTCGTGACTACCAAAAAGATCAAGCTAGTTATCATTTTTGTTAAACCTATCAAAAGATGTCTTGTCCATTACTGACAAATTTACCGAAAGGTGTTCAAACTGGTAAACTGTTACAAGAGAGAGAGAAAAAAACACGAATTTACAGCATATATTTTTTCATATATTACTCATTTGGTAAGAAATGTTTGTATACAGTATATCTAAAAAGTTCATCCCCTGATATCTCGAAGTATACCAGTTTTGACAAGTGTTTTCTGATGACAAATTTACATACAATGATACCAGTTCGGTACATACAAATGGTTGCCTAATTTGAGTCAGCTTATATAACACCCCATGCGATGTTGCCAACCGAATCATCACGCAATAAATTAATGGGATATACAGCGGTCCGTTCGTATATATTCAAACTAGCTTAACTAATTTAATACTTAAAACCGACTTAACTTTTGTTCACATATCATCCTGCACGATAACCTAACGTTGGCTCGAAACTCGGCTGTTTATTAAAGAAAACCTAGGAATACCAAAAGATGATTATAACAGTTCGAAGAATGGTATCACCTTCCACCTGTTATTTTTGTGAAATTTGAAATCTTATGGTCATGGGCGGGTCCTTTTTCGACTAACTACGGTGATTCAACTATAGAAAACGGGAACGAAAACGGAAGACTGTCCCATTCTGTATAGGCTTCGACTCAAGAAAGGTGATGGTAATTCTAAGCCCTCATTCCGCGGTAAATTAGACTATGGAAGTAGACGTTTTCCTACGTTATTTTACTTACTGAACAAGAATTTAAAGTAATAATTATTCGGACGACTGTAATTAACCCCCAGGGGCCAGTACTAGACACGGCGAA
Organism: Macrobrachium nipponense; assembly: GCF_015104395.2. Lineage (NCBI taxonomy): Eukaryota > Metazoa > Arthropoda > Malacostraca > Decapoda > Palaemonidae > Macrobrachium > Macrobrachium nipponense. The sequence goes on along the minus strand of NC_087203.1, from coordinate 115,315,558 downwards.
ATACATTGGACACCCCAATCCCTAGTGGATGTCGTATACGCGGTTACGTTCCTTGCAGTCCGTGCGGAACTATTCTTTAGAATTACCCTGCAAGGAACGTAACCGCGGATACGACATCCACTAAGGATTGGGGCGTCGAATGTATTTCGCCGTGTTTAGTACTGGCCCCTGGGGATTAATTACAGTCGTCCGAATAAATATTACTTTAAATTTTTGTTCAGTAAGTAAAATAACGTAGGAAAATGTCAACTGCCATAGTCTACTTTACCGCGGGATGAGGGCTTAGAATTACCAAGGTGATATGCAGTTCTAAATATAGCTTTTATCGATGACCAAACATTGCATGCTGGTCAATTGTTTAACTAAAAGTGATATTTTCAATTCGATGAAGCATAGACACCATCGCTTTATGGTCAGAGATAATGTCACAGGTTAAAAATTGAAAAAGAAAAAAAAATCACGAACATTTTCTGGTATGGAACTTATTTGGTCAAAATGGCCAGCTGCATCGTTCTTGAAAAATAACTTGAAAAAAATTCCTCGAGACTATGCTAGTGAACAGGGACACTAAGGAATTACAAATAAATGCCGTAGCCCTCAATATTAAAAACGTCAGTTGAAGAGGTTTTGTTATACTAATTCTACGCCAACATTTTTCAAAAACACATATAACATTAATTAGGACTTGAACTAAAATTTGACCTAAGGTAAGGGTTTTGGGAGTAGGGGAAGGGGGAATGGGGAGAGGGAGTTATACCTGGATGTATTATAAGGGGGTTCTTTATAGGGAGTTAAGGGAGGGGATTGCAGCTGGCTCGATTATAAGGGGGTTCTTTAAGGTGGGGAGGGGTAGAGGTTGTACCTTGTTTGATCATAATGGGGTTCTTTATAGGGAGAAGTTGTGGGGGGCGGGGGTTGTATCTTGTTTGTTTTATAAACGGTTCTTAGTTGGGGTAGTTGTTAGCCATCACACTATACAGAGAATGACCCAAATTCCAGATCAAAGGGGACACTTGCGCAAAAAAAAAAAAAAAAAAAAAAAAAAAAAAAAAAAAAAAACTGCTATAATGTTATAACATTTGTGACTGAGAAACCTCCCACAGCGTGAAAAGTACTTATTTTCTAGTAGGTAGCAAGGACAAGCAAACCTAACAATGGATAAATAAACAGCCAGGAAATAGTTGCGACAAGTAAAACTAAAGACGTCCTGGAAAGCAAATCACTGGACTGTCCATTCAAGACCAGTCACCGGCAGAGTTCCTTTTTCCCCAAGAATAATTTCATGACATGGTATAATAATAATACCTCACTACCGATAACAGCACATACCTCATAGTTAATTAGTGTGGTAAATAAATGAAACTGTGCAGTACGACGCGTATATGTCCACTGTTCTAAAACCACAATCAGCTGCTGTCTGTTTGCTTGCTTGCTTGCTCGCTTCAACTGACGGAAGCCTGACTACTGAGTCTGACTACTAGTTTCTAGGTCCTGGACTCCTGGTTTCAAGTTTCAACATCTTGCCGGAACTGATGGAAGATTACGTAAGAACAAAGTACCACCCTCAAGTTCCTGAACTGTAAATGCAGTTACGAACGTCGACGAATGGTTTAAGTACAACCCCTTTTAAAAGACTGTGCATATTTTCGCTAACAGAAGCCATCATTAGGTAGTAGCCTACCGCTATAATATTATTAATAACAAACGAGAGATTAAATCAAACTTTTGCCAGCTTTGGATAGAGAAAGATCGTAGCGTGTCTAATCTGTTACATCCAATAAGCAAGCAGTATAAGTTGGGTGAATACTCATGATGAACTGGATAAGGCATTCACCCTAAAAATGACAAAAGAAAATTTAATTTATCGAAAATCCATGGTTAATCGATGCTTTGTAAATCAACATCCTTTAATTTCGATGTTCCTAAAATGATTTGTTTTTTGCATATATTGTTTAGGCTGACATTTCAGAGATAAACGCATACCCGATGATATTATTGTATCTGTATCGAACGACCAGAAATGGGTGTATATATCCTCAGTCTTAAGCATGTCTCAATTATCGTGCTTTGGAATCATTCTCGTTGTAACAACAGATTATTCATTATCCTACTGTATCAGATGTTCTCTTTTACTCAAGAATTTATGATTTTGAGGACATTTCATATAACCTTACATCAATATTTATCGTGTAGGACAGTGGTTTTTTACCCGTGGGCCGCACCCCCCTAGGGGGGCGTCAGCAATTTCCAGGGGAGGCGCGAGCCCTAGGGAAAATAAAAAAATTCTAATTATATTCGTTATTCTCTTAACAAGAGTGAGGAAATAAAATTCAGAAGTTTATGGAAAAATGCAAAAGTATCATACGCCTTATAACGTTACTTTCCTATAGAGTCTACTACTCTAGTTAGACTCGATAGGCTGACCATGTTTTGTAATTATTGACCTCCCTTCCTGTCCCTCGAAACCCCTTCTCTTTCTCATTTTATCCGCTTTAAATCTGGGAAGGAATTTTACTCATTGATGCAAGAGGGGGATGGGGCGTGAAAAAAGGACCAACTCTAGGAAGTGGCGTGGTTATAAAAAGGTTTTAAGAACTACTGGATAAATACACGCCTTTTGACCCGAATCCTACTTTGCCTTTTCTCCAAGTATATGAGCTCAGAAACAGCTCTTGAGAACCAGTGTCACCTATACATCACCAATCTATCTTTCACGCTGTGGTTCCCGAGAGGTTTGGCTATGTTCTCTCACAGGTATACCCTTTATTGAGGCTTCTCCTGTTATAATCACAAGGATCTGTCTTCGTCTAAATTGGAACTTTGAAGAGCTTTGCCCTCCTTCCATAGCGATTCCAGAACCTGTGATCAACTGGGCGAGCCCACAACCAGATGAGACACAGTTCATTGGCACCAGTAATTGCTGAACAATTTTTGGGTGGATCAATCTTGTACACGCACGCACAAATAGACAAGTATATGCATGAGATGACAAAAAATGGGTGTGAAATTAAACTTGTGAAATGGATTCAGGATTATCTAACAGATGTGGCCCTTTCAATGGAAGAGGTACTCTGTAAAGGACATTGATCTTGGCTTACCTCAAGGTGGAATTTTTAGTCCAGCCCTAATTAATTGCCTTATTAATGTCAATGTTAGTACTGCACAGCCCGGATTATTTACAATCATTGCTTATACTGATGACATTCTTATTTATGCAAGAACCTATCTTCAAATAATCAAATTTGCCGCATATTGCCTGTATTTGTGACGAACTAGTGTTTATGATCTCAGCTGAAAAGAAGGAGTTTATGTGTAACAAAAGGGGACAGAGGGAACTCCTAATATTGCAGGAATATAAGCATATGTTGATGAAATAAATACTCAAGGGTCTATGTACGTAGGTGGTAATCATGGTAGACACATCCTGCTTCAGAATCTAACGGTAGAGACACTGCTTCAGTATCTAATAGTAGGGGGTCACTGCTTTAGTGTCCAATGGTAAAGACACTGCTTCAGTATCTAATGGTAGGGGACTGCTTCAGTATTAAATGGTAGAGACACTGCTTCAGTATCTAATAGTAGGGGGCCACTGCTTCAGTATTAAATGGTAGAGACACTGCTTCAGTATCTAATGGTAGGGGACTGCTTCAGTATTAAATGGTAGAGACACTGCTTCAGTATCCAGTGGCAGACACTGCTTTAGTATCTACTAGTAGGGAGCCACTGCTTTAGTCTCCAGTGGTAGACACTGCTTCAGTATCAGTATCTAATGGTAGGGGCACTGTTTTAGTCTCCTATGGTAGACACTGTTTCAGTATCTAATGGTAAGGGACTGCTTCAGTATCAAATGGTAGAGACTGGTTCACTATCTCATGGTAGGGCACTGCTTTAGTGTCTAATGGTATAGACACTGCTTCAGTATCTAATGGTAGATAAAGTTCGAGAATGTTTTAAAATATTGATGACAACGATACAAGTTTGTTTGATGGCAAATGAGATAAATAAAAATAAAACAATACAACTCTTCTTTGCACAACAAACCACATCGAGAGTAATCGACACTAAATCCTTGACATAGGTTCTTATAACTACAACCAAAAATAAGGCAACGGTTGTTTGTGGAAATATTTTGTAGAAAAAGTGAATTATGTGCCTACGGCTGACTTACTTTTTATATCTTGCTGAAAATGCATTAGCTAAAGGCATATATATAGATATATATATATATATATATATATATATATATATATATATATATATATATATATATATTCATTAGACTTTCCTTTCCCTAATTCACTATTCCTGCGAGAATCTGTCCATAGCCCTTTAGACTAAATATGAAATTAATACAATTTGGCATGAACAGACTATATATTTCTTAAATACTACAACTGTGCTCAAATGGAAAAGATCCTAACTGCCTGATATTATGGTAATTTTCCTCCAAAACGTCCAAATCTGATGTATTTTTATCAACTGAATAAACTTGATTTGCATTCTAACAGTTGATTGCATATTTACACGGGAAAAACTTCAAATTTATCGATAGAGAGCTAATAAATATAGTTTTACATTTAAAAAAATACATTATTGTAATTAAAAACAACATATATTCATAATCATACAGACGAACCGGTTGATAAATAATAGTGTAAAGCAAGAAAAATAAGACGCGAGGAATAATAGCCAGCTGTTATTATTATTTATTTACTTAGTCTCATGACCACAGCCATTGCTAGTATCCCTTCATTCATTGTCCGCATACGATCTTTATTCCATAAATTGAGGTTTTTCTACAATGTAATCAGTTGTTAGTATATACATTAAACGAGAGTCCAAGAACACCTTTCTATGAAGTAAATAAAAACAAATAAATCATAAGAGCGATAGAATAAGGTTAAAAAATATGGAGATTTATGACGTACGTATAATTCCATGTGCCGCCGCTAGATGGCAGAACCTGTCGGTGCACATCTCTCGCCCACTAGACCTAGTCTCATAATCGCC
>NC_087203.1:115248048-115305548 GCF_015104395.2 Macrobrachium nipponense | reverse complement strand
TATATATATATATATATATATATATATATATATATATATATTCTGCTTCAAATGCTCATACGTACGAATAATAATGACAAACACAACACAATATATGTCAAGACATATTCATTGCTTCAAATCCAGTGTTCAAAAAAAAAATTATTCAAATACAGGAGCAAAGAGAGAGAGAGAGAGAGAGAGAGAGAGAGAGAGAGAGAGAGACAGTCAGTATACTGAAACGCCTAGATCGTATTAGGGTTGTCAGTCAATGTAACCATTGAAGAAAGTGCATGTCTTGTGTTGCTAACCGCAGAGAGAGAGAGAGAGAGAGAGAGAGAGAGAGAGAGCGGATTTTCATTCCGGTGATCAAAAGAATCCCGCATGCATGGCAGATGTAATTTATTATCATTTTTTTTTCTATAATTTTTAAATGAAGTGCAAAGAGCATTTGTGACGCGTAACTGGATTGTGCCAAATTGCCGCTATCAATATGACTGTCCCGCTGGTAATATATCATTTGCTGTTGTTCCACCGGCGCCTAGCTCTTGTTTTTGATATTGATAATGTTGTTTTTTAGGGTGATATTAACCATTGTTGTTCCACCTCCGCCTAGCTGTTGTTTTTTATATTGATAATATTGTTGTGGTTTTTTAGTGAGATTTAGAATGTTGTTCCACCGCTGCCAAGTTGTTGTTGATATTGATAATAATGTTGTTTTTGGGTGATATTAACCAATGCTGTTCCACCGCCGCCTAGCTATTGTTGTTGATATTGATAATATTGTTGTTTTGTAGTGATATTCAATGTTGTTCCACCGCCGAATAGCTGTTGTTGATATTGATGATATTGTTTTTTTTTTTTTTGGATGATATTAACTAATATTACTCTTCTATGTGACTGCTTTCTATGTGACTATTCTGTTGTTGCGAATAGGAAACAAATACTCTTCTTTTTGACTATTTTGTTCTTTTTATGTGACTACTTTGTTGTTGGGCATATTAAATATTTTACTCTTCTGTGTGACTATTTTCCAAGTTGGTCTTCTGTGTGACTATTTTGTTGTTGCGGATATTAAATAAACACTCTCCTTTGTGACTATTTAGTTGTTATTAAAATTAAATATTTTACTCTTCTGTGTGACTATTTTCAAAGTTGGTCTTCTGTGTGACTATTTTGTAGTTGTGAACATTAAATATTTTGCTCTTCAATGAAACTATTTTCCGTGTTGATCTTCTATGTAACTATTTTGTTGTTATGAATATTAAACATTCCACTCTTCTATGTGACTATTTTCCGCATTGATCTTCTATGTAACTATTTTCTTGTTGTGAATATTAAATATTTTGCTCTTCAATGAGACTACTGTCCGTGTGTGTATTCTATGTGACTATTTTGTTGTAGGGAATATTAAACTAATACTCATCTATGTGACTATTTCGTTGTTGTGAATATTAAATATTCTTCTATTCAAAGAGACATTTTTCAAGAATTCATGTTACGTGAAGAGAGCCCATTATGGAACAGAACGCAGGATGAAAGGTTCCGTAAAATACGATAATTATCCAGTAATACACACTTCCTCCCTCATTCCACCCCTTTATGATATCCTCCTGTTATGCACATATACTATAAAAAGGAGAGAGAGAGAGAGAGAGAGAGAGAGCTTACGTAAAGAGAGTTATTAAAACAAGGGCATATTACCTTGACCATACATATTTATGTCACTCTGAGTGCTATGATGACGTTAATCCTAAAATATTTATAAAAAATTAATTATTAATATTTTAGATAATATTACTCGGAATACGTTTATCCATTTCTTATCACTGGACGCTGTGATGACGTTCATCCTAAAATATTTAAAAAGATAAATATTAAAACAATATTACTCGCAATACGTACATGCATTTTGATCACTCTGGGTGATGTGATTACGTTAATCCTAAAATATTTTTCTTTAAATAAATATTATTAAAATAATATTACTCGGAATACGTACATCCATTTTGATCACCGTGTGCTGTGATGACGCTAATCCTAAAATATTTATACAAGATGAGGATAATAATATTAAGGTCAAATTTAGATTCTGGGGGGATAATACTAAATATTTACACACACACACACACACACACACACACACACACACACACACACACACATATATATATATATATATATATATATATATATATATATATATATATATATATATATATATATATATATATATATATAAAGAGAAAATGGAACACAGGATAAATATGTAATTCTGAAGGGGAGAAATACTGAATATATAAAGAAATTAGTTAATAATAAGATGAGAATTCAACTGTTTAGGGAGAGATAATGAATATTTAGAAAAAAATAGATAATAATAATTTAATTCTGAAGGGATAAATACTGAATATTCATAAAAAATAAATAATATAAAAATAAATTTAATTCTGAAGAGAGAAACGTCGAATACTTATAAAAGTGAGATAGAAATATAAAACAAAATTTAATTCTGAAGCGAGAAATACAGAATATTTATAGAAAATAGATAATATAAGAAATAAATTTAATTCTGAAGGTAGAAACACCGAATACTTATAAAAACGAGATAATAATATTAAGACAAAAATTTAAATCTGAAGCGAGAAATACTGAATATTTATAAAAATTTAGTTCTGAAGGAAGAAAAGCTGATTACTTATAAAAACGAGATAATAATATTAAGACAAAAAATCAATTCTGAAGGGACAAATACTGAATGCTTAAATACTGAGTATTTATTTTATAATAAAAAGAGAAAACGGAGCGAGATAAAGAAAAAACGCTTTAAAATTCTGAAAAAAAAAGAAAAAATCCTTCGAAGGATGAAAAGTCGTCATTTCTCAGTAAAAACGCAACAGCTAATAATCCCCTAATTAACGCAACACATTAACTTTTCAAATAGAAGCGTATATATATACGCTGAATTTCAGTTCATTAATTAAACGGGACTTCGCTGGCGGTCACTATACTACCCCTCCCTTCTCTCCCCTCCCCCAATCCCCCACCCCCACATTTATTAACGAAAAATAATTCCATTGTAATAGGATTTTATATCAATTAAGTAAATTAGAAAATAGGGGGAGGGATGGGCGTATACCTTTTCATGGTAGAATATGGAGGAGGTGGGGACAGGGGGGGGGGGAGGGGTAGGGGCGAACGTGATGGTGGGTGTGGGTAAGGGTAGGGGAGGGTATGGGTAAGGGAGGGGGAACCAGGGAGTCATTAGTCCCTGTCAGTGGGTGGTGGGTTGAGTGCAAAGGCGCCACGTGCTTGCATACTGCAATTCAATGATTTCTTTTTCACCTGAACGTCTGTATAAGGGAAGGGGAGGGTTGGCGGCATGGGGAAGGGGAAGAGGAAGGGCCAAGCAATAAAAGAACTGGAGAATTTCGGTCATGGTCTAAAAAAAAAAAAAAAAAAAAAAAAGTAGAGTTCCTCAAGTTCAGTCAGTGACTGTTTTCGTTATTTATTTTTTTTCGCGTGACAGCTGATCGATTTTTTTTTCTGCAAACTGACAGATAGGCCCTTAAGTAAACTTTAGTGAAAGATGTGTGCCGTATTTATTTACTTATTGGGGGTCGAATATTAGCTTGCTTGTTCGTACACTTGCGTGAATACCTTTCGTGCTTGTTTGAGTAATTTCAAGTTGACACGAAAACAAAGAATATTTCTGGTCAAACTGTTTGACAGACGATTGCTTTCAAAATGTTGAACTTTTCCAAGATAAAGCAACGACTTTATCGACTGCCTCTGAGTCAACTTGGATCTTATTTCTTTTGTTTTCCTCAAGAGTTGCTACAAAATCACTCTGGGTGCCATTGGGCATGACTCAATACCATGTTCTATTTGTAACTCAGTAAATATCCCACGAAAAACTGTCTGTAATTCTGCCTGACCTTAAATTTCCCAAGAATAAACATACGCGCGGGTATCGAAGTCCCTACAGGTTGTGACACTTACCCCACTAAAAAGCGGGACAGGTTTAGATTTACCGATGGGGCACAGAGACATTTGCCCTTTGCTGACCTAAGCAGATTTATACCGTGAATGAATAAATAAATTAATGAAACTAAGCCAAGGACTATGGCACTTTAAGCCCCTCGGCGCTAAAGACAGTGAAAATGAGTTGGAGAAGCTGGACAGCAAGACAGAGAGATCCTGGATATAAACAAGATGGAGCACAAGGTTCTCATGAAGCAACAGTCAGAGAGGTTGGACAGCAAGGTGGAAAAAGGGAGAGGGAAGGGATATGGAGTCCTGTCAAACAGGATGGCTGCATCATTTGAGATGATTTTGTAATATTGAATCTTATCAGTTTTCCTGTATAATTCTTATAATTATCTTCTACGTTAATATTTAGACAATAATTGGTCAATGTTCATACTCTAGTAAGGCGAAACACATTTGCAGCTTATTTAGAGATGTCTTTAATTTCTGTAATTTCTGTAGATACACAGCGTATTTCTCTTTACCAAAATAAGAACATTAGCCAATTGTTGTTAATAATAGAAAATAATAATTATAATAATAATATAATCATATATATATATACATATATATATATATATATATCTATATATATATATATATATATATATATATATATATATATATAATATATATATATATATATTTACACTTACACCAGTGTGTGCATTTCTTCACAATTTAAATGACTCGTACAATTAGGAGATTCTTATGAATAATAATAATAATAATAATAATAATAATAATAATAATAATAATAATAATAATAATAATAATCATACTTTAGAAGCACTTGTGAATACACAAAAATCATTTAAAGAAGGATAATATAATAAACAAAGTAATAAACATAAAAAGTGGAATCGAATAATAATAATAATAATAATAATAATAAACAGCCCGATCAAAAAATAAACAAAAGAATAAACAAATATAAACAATAGAATAAACATAAAAAGATAACCAAGGAATAAACAATATATAAAAGAATAAACATTAAAACAGGTTGAATTTAAAAATAAACAAGAGAAGAAACGTAAAAATAAACCAAAGACTGAACATAAACGAACAATAAATAAAAGAATAAACAAAAAAAGTGGAATTGAAAAATAAACAAGAGAATAAACGTAAAAATAAACAAAAGACTGAGCATAGATGAACAATAAATGAAAGAATAAACAAAATAAAAGTGGAATTGAATCACTACACCCAATACTTTTAAGAACAGGATCATCCCAACCACTTTACGGGCAGCACCATTAAACCCAATAGCTGACCCCCCGCCCCAACCCCCCCCAACCCCAACCCCAAAACCGAAATTCGCGCGATCACCTTGAGAGGAGAATTAAACGAAGGGAGCCATTAACCTTGTCAGCGCAGTCAGGTGATCGGAATTGCAAACTAAATAATTTTATTCAGTTCGAAGAGACCGAGCAATGGTTGTTATCAGACCCCGTCAGATTCGCCCCGATCGATTTCGGTCCCAACCCCCTTCTCCGGTGGCGAATTTGGTGGACCGACCGACCGACCTTTTGGCACCCGAATTGGAGGGGTCTCTTGTAGTATCCCTTTTAGTATATGAGAGCTACTATACTCTTCTGGCTTATCCATGTTGTTTTAATACTACGCTTAACTCACTGGATGTCTGAAAGACGGTAATTTTGTCTCTCTCTATCAGGCAAATACGATACCAAAGACGACTAGAGAGTCTCTATCCATCAGGCAAATATGTTACAAAAGACGACTACAGAGAGCCTGAACACGTATGGCTTAGAAACACGACGATTGCCAGGACAACTAACAGAAACATTAAAATTACTGAACGGCATAATAAAAGTAGACAGTAACCTATTTACGTTAAACGAAAACCAGACAAGAAATAATGGGTGGAAACTAGAACGGAAGAGATACAACACATCCCATTGTGACACATGGAATAAACTGCCAACAGAAGTTGTAAACAGTAACAGTGTGGAAGAGTTTTAAAGAAAGCTAGACAAAATCATTAGGACAATGTGAATGAACAGTAAAACCTGCTCCAAGAGATAAGTGAGCGCACAATGTCTCCTCGGATAGACTAACAAGTCTTTGAGACATCCTAATCCTTGTAATTCCTTGTTACTCTATCTCTCTCTCTCTCTCTCTCTCTCGTATAAAAGTAGGTATGATGCCCGGATAAGATGAAAATATGATTTATCCGGACGCCACTGGCCTATGAATACTCTACTGCTTCATTCATTGGATGACTGATCAACAATCGTCCTTTCTCTCTCTCTCTCTCTCTCTCTCTCTCTCTCTCTCTCTCTCTCTCTCTCTCTTTTGTATAAGAGTATGTATGTATGATCTCCGGCCTTAATTATCGTATGATTTATCCGTACGTCCCTAGATCATAGGGTTCACTCAATGACTGTCTGATCAGTGATCGTTCTCTCTCTCTCTCTCTCTCTCTCTCTCTTCTATAAGGGCTTATGCGTGTTATAACAATACTGCCTCAATATCTGGATATCAGTTCTCTGTCTCTGTCTTTCTGTTTTGCACTGCCCTCTTTCTCTCTCTCTCTCTTTCTTTTATAAAAGCTTATGCGTGTTATAACAACATTGCCCCAATAACTAGATGTCAACTCTCTCTCTCCGTCAATCTCTCTCTCCCTCGTCCTCCTCTCTCTATAAGGGCTTATGCGTGTTATAAACACTCTGCTTCAATAACATGGATGTCAGTTCTCTCTCTCTCTCTCTTCTTTCTATAAGAGCTTATGCGTGTTATAAACACAATTGTCCCCCAATAACTAGATGTCCAACTCTCTGCGTTCTGTCGGTCTGTCTGTCTGTCCTTCTCTCTCTCCTTTTTATAAGGGCTATGCGTGTGTAAAAATACTGCTCAATAACTAGATATCTTCTCTCTCTGTCTCTGTCTTTGTCTGTCCTTGTCTGTTTATATTTTTGTATACTTTTTTTTTTTTGTTTATTTTTTTATTTGTGATTTTATGTTTTTTAAATTTTTCCTGTTTGTGTTTTTTTATTTACTGTTTTTGTTTTTTTTTATTTTGTCTGTTTGATTGTTTATATATTTTTTTTTTAGTTTTATTTTATCCTGTTTTTTTTTTTTTTGGTTTTTTTTTTTTTTTTGATATTTGTGTTTTCGTATTTTATGTTTTTGTTAGTTGTTTGTTAATTTTGTGTATTATGTTCCTGTATTTTATTATTGTTATTTTTTAGTTTATAAATGTTTTTTTTGTTCGTTTTTAATTTGAGTTTTGTTGCTTTTGTCTGTCTGTCTCTCTCTTCTATAAGGGCTTATGCGTGTTATAACAATACTGCCTCAATAACTAGATATCAGTTCTCTGTCTCTGTCTCTCTGTTTTGCACTGCCCTCTCTCTCTCTCTCTCTCTCTCTCTCTCTCTCTCTCTCTCTCTCTATAAAAATTCTTCTTATGCGTTTTACCCATCTTACTTTTAACAACATTGCCCCAATAACTAGATGTCAACTCTCTCTCTCTCTCTCTCTCTCTCTCTCTCTCTCTCTCTCTCTCTTCTATAAGGGCTTATGCGTGTTATAACAACACTGCTTCAATAACTGGATGTCAGTTCTCTCTCTCTCTCTCTCTCTCTCTCTCTCTCTCTCTCTCTCTGATCTGCACTGCTCTGCTCTCTCCTGGTAGCATTACAAACCATTCGCAGCTCTGACAGGTATTAATGGCCGACAATTTGTGTAAATCGCCGTGAATCCAAGGAGATGTCAATCGCTGTGTTTACACCACAAAAGCACAGGAGAGGGTATTAATTATCCGACCCGGGAGCGATACATCTTTGCCGCTGCCCGGATGGTTGAAAAGCCCTACCGAATTCCTCGTGGGGCTCGACCTTGCCGCCCTGATCTTCGGGTGTTGCTCCCAGGATGGGAATCATTCCATTGTAGATTGACTTGTTTCGGCTATCGTGATTGCAATGGACCTTGTGCTTCTTCTTTTGCTTTTTTTTCCTCATTTATTTACTTTTTTGGGGGTAGGGGGGCCCGGGGGCGGGGGACGAGTGTGGGGGGGGAGTAAATTAGGGAAGAGAAGGAAGGAGTTGCAGGCTTTTCTGAGTGTTAATTGATTACGTTGCTTCTTATTGACATAGGAAAACTATGAATTAATTGCAGTTTCATATTATTATTGCTATTATTGTCTTTTTTTCCGTTTTTTCTTTTTTTGCTTTTAGTTTATTTATTTTTAAGTTGGGGGCCAAGATGGTGGGGGGGAGTAAATTGGGGAAAGGAAGGAAGGAGTTAATGGATTATACGTTGGTTCTTACGTATTGTCATAGGAAAACTATGAATTAATTGCAGTTTGATGTTATTATATTGTTAATTATTGTCTTTTTTTATCTGTCTCACTCCATCTCTTTTCTCACCAAGCATGCTGTTTCTAATCTATTTATTACTATTACTATTATTATTATTATTATTATTATTATTATTATTATTATTATTATTATTATTATTATTATTATTATTGAGGTTGTTGTTTTATATATTCCTTTGTCTTTATTATTATTATTATTTTTTTGTCTATCACAGTCCTCCAATTCGACTGGGTGTTATTTATAGTGTGGGGTTCCGGGTTTGCATCCTGCCTCCTTAGGAGTCCATCACTTTTCATACTATGTGCGCCGTTTCTAGGATCACACTCTTCTGCATGAGTCCTGGAGCTACTTCAGCCTCTAGTTTTTCCAGATTCCTTTTCAGGGATCTTGGGATCGTGCCTAGTGTTCCTGTGATTATGGGTACGATTTCCACTGGCATATCCCACATCCTTCTTATTTCTATTTTCAGGTCTTGATACTTATGCATTTTTCCCTTTCTTTCTCTATTATTATTATTATTATTATTATTTTTTTTTTTTTTTTTTTTTTTTTTGCTCTATCACAGTCCTCCAACTCGACTGAGTGGTATTTATAGAGGTGGGGTTCCGGGTTGTATCCTGCCTCCGTTATGGAGTCCATCACTTTTCTTACTATGTGCGCCGTTTCTAGGATCACACTCTTCTGCATGAGTCCTGGAGCTACTTCAGCCTCTAGTTTTTCCAGATTCCTTTTCAGGGATCTTGGGATCGTGCCTAGTGTTCCTATGATTATGGGTACGATTTCCACTGGCATATCCCATATCCTTCTTATTTCTATTTTCAGGTCTTGATACTTATCCATTTTTTCCCTTTCTTTCTCTTATTATTATTATTATAATTATTATATTATTATTATTATTATTGAGATAGATCCCTACTTATATGGAACAAGCCTACAGGGGCCACGGACATGATAGCCAAACTTCAAAAAGAATACTTTAGTATTCATTTGAAAGAAGTTATAGAAGATAATATAAATTACAGAAAGAAGAGATCAGTCATAAGAAAAGAGAAAGAAAAAGATAAATGAATAAAATAGTAAACAGTGAAGTAATTATAATTATTTACATTTTCTTTAAAATATTCTTACCTACAACTGCACTTAGTAAATGAAAGAAACAAAAAAAATGGATAGGTTGGTTAATAACGTAAGATCATTCAAACAACAACAAATGATCATAAGAATACCAAAGATAATAAATTAGGCAGCTAGTAAAAGAGACGATAAAAATTCATATACTTACTGTTATGGAGAAGGAATGTCTGACAGTATACTTGGAAACAGCTATTTTTGTCTGAGACTTACAGAAAAAAAAAACTGCATAAATCAAAACAGGAAATGCTTTGATGACAGACTAAATTAAGCACGCCATTGTTAAGAAAAAAATCCACCCTGTACCTGTATTCTCCTTGTATTTTAGTAATTTACATAATTATCTGTTTACTAATTTTCTAATCAACTTCCTCTCTTTAAATAACTGAGCACTTCTTTCTGTATTTCCTGTTACCTTCTGTTACTTTTTTCAAAATGAAAGCCATATTATTTGGAAGCGTGAATTTCAAGTCAATGGCTCCTGTGAGCTTGTTCCATATGAATAGGGTTCATCTTCTGAATAATAATAATAATAATAATAATAATAATAATAATAATAATAATAATAATAATAATAATAATAATAATAATAATAATAATAATAATAATAAATAACGTGAGCAATTCCATACGAATAGGGTTCATCTTCTGAATAATAATAATAATAATAATAATAATAAATAATGTGAGCAATTCCATATGAATAGGGTTCATCTTCTGAATTATAATAATAATAATAAGTAACGTGAGCAATTCCATATGAATAAAGGTTCATCTTCTGAATATAATAATAATAATAATCAATAATAATAATAATAATAATCAATAATAATAATAATAATAAAATAACTAACGTGAGCAACTATGCTTAGAAGAAAAAAATTGTCCAGTAACGTCACACTAATCCACACACCAGAAGGATATCCTGTTATTGGTCAACGGTATAAGCAAGTAATTGAAACAGTAGCAAGAGTATCATTATCTGTGCTCACATTCTGGAAGACTGACTGGCAACACCTGTCTTTTCAGTACCATTACGAGATATATTTCCAAGATGTGTTAAAAGAAGCTTTGGCGTGAGACACTACTAAACCTTACTGAACAATGATGGTAGAATTAACAGTGGACAAAAACATGGGATAAACATATAGGTCGAGACTGCGTGGGCAATTAAAACTGGCAGCTAATTTATTTATGCACCAAGGGACACTGCATTAATGCAGAGAGAGCCGCGCAAATCTAGTCACGATTTTTTCTCCTTCATTTTATTGAGCTGAAGGTAAATATTCGCAGTCGATATCATTCAACTGGTCGTGATTGGCTGCTCATGCTCTACAGCGCCTACTATTGGTTACGACAGCATCGCCTGCAGAAATTTACCGTCAGCTTCCCAAAACAAATAACAAGTAAAGACTCCATGAAATGAAAGTGATAACTATATGAGAATACGAATGGAGATACGGTAAGAGGAATGAAATGGGTTGCATCTAGGACCAGAAGGGACACTGCGAAGAATCTTAAGCAATGCCTACAGTGCACCGCGTGAGGTGTATAGGGACAAAAAGCCCGTGGGTTTATTAATCTAGCCTACAGTGGCCTGGGGCTTATGAGAGAGAGAAGAGAGAGAGAGAGAGAGAGATTTTCTGACCATGCAAGCACTGTGCTTATTTCTATTGATTGTGACCCTTGCAGGCACTGTGTTTTATATCACTGATTCGGACCCATGCAAGCACTGTGCTTCTTTCTACTGATTCTGACCATGCAAGCTCTCTGTTTATTTCTTCTGATTCTGACCCATGCAAGCACTGTGTTTCTTTCATACTGATTCTGACCCATGCAAGCGCTTTGTTTACTTTTACTGATTTTGACCTATGCAAGCACTGTGTTTATTTCTACTGATTCTGACCCATGCAAGCACTGTGCATTTTGTCACTGATTCTGACCCATACAATCAGTGTTTCTTTCTACTGACTCTGGCCCATTGATGCACTGTTTATTTCTACTGATTCTGAAACATGTAGGTATTGTTCATTTTCACTGATACTGACCCATGCAAGCAGTCTATTTATCCTTATTGATTCAGACCCATGCAAGCAAGCATCAAGTTCATTTCTATTGCTTCTGACCCACGCAGGCATTGTTTTATTTTCACCGATTCTGACCCACGAAGACACCGTATTCATGTACCCACAGTGGGGCAAGCTCTGCCTATTGACACACGCCTCGGGATTAGCTAATGTGCCTGATAGTGTTTACTTAAGTGTTTACTGGGCGTGTCTCGTCCTATTGATCAGTTGACTGTGACGGATAACTGCTTCCTTTATCCAGTCGCGTGAATCTCTCTCGACCGGTCTTTGTGATTCTGGCGGCCTTCAAAGTCAGGGACACATGAATATATAATTAAGGATGTGAACGCGTATTACTGACAGTGGAAATCATATCAGCTGACAGGAGAGAGAGAGAGAGAGAGAGAGAGAGAGAGAGAGAGAGAGAGAGAGAGAGAGTTGCCGTTTTTTTGTAGTTAATGGGCAGTTGTAAAGGAAATATTCTAAACCTACAGTGAGAGAGTTATCTTTGATTTCAATCCTACAATCAGGAGTGGCTTGAGAGAGAGAGAGGAGAGAGAGAGAGAGAGAGAGAGAGAGAGAGAGATACTTTTTTTGCATAACTGATCATATTTTTTTAGACAGATTTCAACCCTATAGTGAGCAGGGGCTATAGAGAGAGAGAGAGAGAGAGAGAGAGAGAGAGAGAGAGAGAGAGAGATAGTTACCTTTTTGGAATTAACCGAGCATGCTTTGTAGTAAGAATTTGTAAGGGAAATATTTCACACCTAGAGAGAACACAGGGGTTTACGAGAGAGAGAGAGAGAGAGAGAGGACAAAACATCGCCAACAAGCAAATCTACCAGCGTCCTACTTTCTTCATTCCCGGCGAATTTCTAGGGGTCGGTACGGGCCTGTCATCCTTGCGGGCTATTTTTTTTTTTTTTTTTTTTTTTTGTGCCCCTTCATTAATCATTTGCTCCCGGCCCGTCAAACCGAAGGGCCGGGGGGAGGAGGAGGAGGAGGAGGAGGAGGAGGAGACTGTTCATAGCCCTTCGCGCCATGCCACAAACCTTCGGACGGACGGGGGTGGGGGGAGGCACCGTCACCTACACCAAAAGGGGGGGGGAGGTGTTCCTTACGGAAAAAAAAAAAAAAAAAAAAAAAAAAAAAAAAATCGAATGACGCCACTTACTTCAAACGGCCCCATACAAATATCCCCCCAACCCCTCCCCCACCCCCGAACCCCCGCTAACTTCCCCACCCCCCCATTCCCCCCTCTCTCCTCCTCCTTCCCCCCCCACCCACCCACCCTTAACCTCCCCAGGGCGAAAATGAGGTTTGATTGGCCCTGATAACGACCGGAAAAGCCAACTATGCGAGCCTTTGCCGGTAAACAGGGGTAGGGTGGGTGTGGGGGGGGGGGGGGGGGGGGAAGGCGGGGTTGGGGTTGTGGGGGGATAGGGGGGGTGGGGCTGGCTCTTATGTCTTTGACAACGCCGCTCCAGAACCAAACCAAGTGATGTTCAGTGGAAATTCGACAGAATTTGGTTCCACAGTCGAATTAGGTGCTGAGTGTTGAAGTGTTTTGGTTTTATAAGTCAAATTTCCTTTTAACGTAATATATTATATATATATATATATATATATATATTATATATATATATATATATATATATATATGTATCAACTAAAAAATTCCCCTTCGGTTAACATATATGAAAATATATGTTAATCCCGAGGTAGAGCGAATTGGAGATTAAAGGACGCTTGTAGCTTTAATGCTATATAATATATACTCATACACACACACACACACACACACACACACACACATATATATATATATATATATAAATATGTATATATATATATATATATATATATATATATATATATATATATATATAAATCAACAATTATTTCTTTAGGAATCTGAAGACGTTTCATTAAGTCATTGCAGTAAATTTTATATGATGTTGCAAGATGGTGATGTTACAAGACTTCAATAATTTCTTTAGGAATTCGAGGAGGTTTCCAAAGTTCAATAATTTCTCAATGAGGTGAAGAGGTTTCAAAAATTCAGATATTTATGTAGGAACTAGAAAATATTTTAAAAATTCAATGATTTATCAAGGAATTCGAAGAGGTTTCATCGAGTCTACAAAATCTGAATTCAAGTATTTCTTTAGAAATTAGAAAATATTCTAAAAATTCACTTATTTATCTAGGAATTCGTAGAGTCTACAGAATCTGGAAAACCGACATGACAATACTACATAGTTACTTAACATCTATATGATGTGGTTTTGAGCAAACTCAAAAATACTGTTGCAAAATTTTGCTTACTTATTTAGGAATTCAATGATGCACCATGGAGTTACTGAAGAATTTCAAAAGCTAATTTTAAGATATTAAATATCAACAGCACCTTCATAATCATATCGCAAATAAAGGCGAATGACCTTCAAGTTAAGCATCTAAAAAAAAAAGGCAGAAACTATTAAGGCTCATCACAACATACACTACACGAGGCTGAGTTATGGCGACGCCGAACTAATTATCATAGGGAACTAGTTACGGCATCGAAGTTTCGAGTTAAGATTCCATTTGAGTGTCCCAAGATATATATATACTCCTCGCGAGTCCTCGCTAGAAGGAATGATCCCGCGCGAGGTAATTTATGCGCAAACGCTGGCAAGGATGAAAGAAGAAGAACGAGAGGATTTTGTATGTATATTATACAGGTCACATTCCATTATTACTATTATAATTATTACTGGCAAAAATATGCATACAGATATTATATATAAGTTCGTAAAGTTAATAAGTCAACGGGCAGAACCAGCCCCGTTTCAGGGAATCCCTTCTCACCCCCATCCCCTTCGGATAGGGGGCGGGGAGGTAGGATGAAACCCCATTATAATCCATCTTAGGGGTCCCCACTATAACCCTGCCAAGTTTCATGCCAATCGGGCCAGCCGTTTGGCCGTGATTGAAAGACAGACAGACGGACAGACATAACGCCCATTATAGTAAGATTATTATTCAGAGGGTAGACCCCTATTCATACAGAACAAGTTTAAAGTAAGGACCCATTGAATCGAAATTCAAGCTTGCAAAGAATATTATGGTATTCATTTGAAAGAACTTACAGACGATAGGAGGAAACACAGAAAGAAGACATCATCTATTATAAAAAAAAAGGGTAAATTGATCAACTCATGAATATAGAAAAATATAAATAATTCATCAAAATGCAATTTAAAGAGAAAAAGATAAATTGATTAACTCATGAATATAAAGAATATAGAAAACTTTTCAAAAAGCAAGATAAAGAAAGATAAATTAATTAAACCATAAATTAAATAAAATATAAATAATTTATCAAATTGCAATGTGAATTGTCTTAAAGTACTAATGTACTCCAACCTTCGCTTGGACGCTCAAACTCATTGACGGAAAATGATTGCACAGCAAATTTCTTGCAATATTGCATCCCTGAGAACTGGGTCAGGCGAATTACACACGGCTTTAAAAAAAACATTATATTTTTTTATGATTTCACATAATATATCCTTTATGATTTCGTATAATGAGCGCTTCATGATGATTTCGCACATGACTCGTCCTCTGAATTGCAACAGAGTAATTGTAAATTGCAAAATAAAGTCATTAGATTCACAATTTATGCAGCGATGTATTGCGCAGAGGTGACGCTTCGAGAATGATTAAAAACGACCGTAAAATAATAATAATGGTGTTCATTACTGTTTGTATTTATCATTCGTTAAATAAGGACTAAAGGAGATATGCCACTCTCTCTCTTCATTTGTACAGATTCGACTCAGTTTCGTTAATTTTATCTTCAGAGCTGTTGAAAAACATGAAGTCTTTAAGTAGAAATAATATATTTTCGGCCCCTAAAAATTCATAAACTATTAAATTTTGGAGAAATGGTTACTTATTATTATTATTATTATTATTATTTTCATTATTATTATTATTATTATTATTATTATTATTATTATTATTATTATTATCATTTTTTGTGGTCTATCACAGTCCTCCAATTCGACTGGATGGCATTTATAGTGTGTGGGGGGGGTTCCGGGTTGCATCCTGCCTCCTTAGTGTCCATCACTCTTCTTACTGTGCGCCGTTTCTAGATCACATCTTCTGCATGAGTCCTGGAGCTACTTCAGCCTCTAGGTTTTCTTAGATTCCGCCTTTTCAAGGATCTTGGGATCGTGCTAGTGTTTTTCCTATGATTATGGGTACGATTTCCACTGGCATATCCCATATGCTTCTTGTTTCTATTTTCAGCTCTTGATACTTATCCATTTTTTGGCTTTCCATCTCTTCAACTCTAGTGTCCCATGGTATTGCGACATCAATGAGTGATACTTCCTTCTGAGTTTTGTCAATCAACGTCACGTCTGGCCTATTTGCATATTATTATTATTATTATTATTATTATTATTATTATTATTATTATTATTATTATTATTATTATTTTGGTATATTGCAGTCATCCTATTCGACTTTTTGTTTTTTCGACTCAATTTCGTTGATTTTATCTTCGGACCTATTGAAAAGCATAAAATTATTAAGTAAAAATATATTTATGGTGCTTAAAAATTCATAATCGATTACTTTTTGGAGAAATAGTATATTATTATTTTGTTCTTGTTTTGCTCTATCACAGTGATCCTATTCGACTTGTTTTTTTTTTAAATAAGGAGATAGGCCACCCTCTCTCTTCCATTTCAGATTCGACTCAATTTCGTTGATTTTTTTCTTCAGGTAAAAATATATTCATGTGCGACTAATAAAGTGTCTGTTGTTTCCTTATATATAAATATAAAGAGATGATTTAACTTTTAATTTTATTCATGCTTAAGATCTTTCTCTTTATATTTTGGGTACTTTCGTATTTCAATGCCTTAATAAGGAGAAATAATATTTCTCGCTTTCTTCACGGATTTGTGTCAAACCTGGTGTTAATATTTATAGTGTATATATATATGTATATACATAAATATATACATGTATATGTATTCATAGAATATATATATATATATATATATATATATATATATATACATATATAGTATATATATAAATACATATATATATATATATATATATATATATATATATATATATATAATATATATAATATATGCATGTATATACATATACACGTGTACTTTTGAATTTGTATTTTCAACACGTTAACGAACTTAAATTGCTTACAAATCCCATTTGGCAAACAGGTGACAGCTACCGTGCAAAGTTTTGCATATGCAAATAGCGTATAATTTCTTAGAAATATATATATTTATTTGCACGTAAATGTTAGCGCTGGTAAATACTATCGCACTTATAATTCCTCGGTGTCAGTAGTATATAAGTGGCAGTGGGAAACACTTAAAACGTTAAGTGGGAAACACTTATAATGTTAAGTAGCTCACAGTCGGTTTCCTGACTTTGCAAGTCAGGAAGAGGAAATGGAGAATCGTAATGTTTATCTCAAAGCGAAAGGAGGCGGCTGTCATATTATTAGGAGAGATTAAGAGAATCATTTGTACATCTCCCTTCCGAGGATAATGGGGAGGGGGTTTGGTGGTCGTCACAGCGCACGACTTTGCATATGGATCAGCAATACGCAATGCTGCAACGTTGCTCGAAGGTGTTTCCGCTCTTGTGTCTTATGTGATCCCTTCCTCCTCTCCCCAGATATTCTCTCTTATTGACTCCCCTCCCCCCCTCATTTACGTCCGTTATCGGGTAGGATGTCAACCGCGCCGATATAAGCGAAGCGGACATGAACATCGGCCAGGTATTTCCAGTTGTTCCGTTGACGGACAGGTGTAGGTGATCGTGTCCGCTCGCCGCTACGAGGCGAATTCACGAAGGTCTCGGCACATGTGTGTCGAAGGTGAATTGTCAGATTCTTACGCACTGTGAACTGTTTTTTTTTTTTCTATAAAGGTCTTACGGCATTTTTTTTTTTCATCCCGCACAAAAAGGGATACTTAATTTTAAAAAAGTGAGGAGGTGGTACTTGGAAATTCTTAATAACGATAAAGACCTCGGTAGGTCGAAGGTGAGTTTGTCAGATTCTTAAGTAATGTGAACTTTTTTTTTTTTTTTTTTTTTATAAAGGTTTTTTGGGCATTTTTTCATCCAGCACAAAAAGGGATACTTAATTTTTAAAAAGTGAGGAGGTGGTACTTGGAAATTCTTAATAACGATAAAAACCTCGGTATGGCCGAAGGTGAATTTTGGAGATTCTTACGTAATGTGAACTTTTTTTTTTTTTTTTTTTGGTAAAGACATGAAAACATTTTTTTTATTCAGCACAAGAAGGGAAACTTAAATAAAAACCGGGGCAGAAGGCAATTGGAAAATCTTAGTAATACATTTTCTGAGATGTTTCCATCGACCAGCTGCTACGTCACTCGGTAACGTCGTAAGTGAACTGTCAGATTCTTACGTACTGTGAACTGCTGTTGTTTTATAAAGATCTTGAAACATTATGCAATCAGCATCAGAAGGGATACTTATATAAAACTCTAAGGAGAAGAAGGCAATTAGAAAATACCTTGATTTTTTTTTTTTTTTTTACCAACCGCTGCTCTCTCGGCGATGTCTGTGAACGGTCAGAATCTTGCGTACTTTGAACTGTTGATTTTTATAAATATATATAAACATTTTGCGTTCTGCTGGAGAAGGGATACGTGAATGAAACCAGGGAAGCAATCGGAAATCCGAAAATAATATATATAATATAATATATAATATATATATAATATAACATATATATATATATATATATTATATAATATATATTATAATATATATAATATCTATATAGTTATTGTATAACTGAATCCGCAAAGTTAGGAACGTGGATAAATTCCATAAATAAAGATAAATGCACGAAGGAAGAAAATAAAACGAAGGAGGTCCTGCAAGATCTTTCGACTTTAAAAGTTCTTTACTGAGAGATACTGACATAAATACGAGAAAAGACATACAAGAATGATTCGTATAACTGACAGATATGTGTCAGTTATACGAATCTTCTTGTATTGTGTTTTCTTCGTATTTATGTCAGTATCTGCTCCAGTAAAGGACTTTTAAAGTCGAAAGATCTTGCAGACCTCCTTCGTTTATTTTTTGCCTTCGTGGCATTTATCTTTATTTATATATGTAGTATATATATATATATATATATCTATATATATATATATATATATATATATATATATATATATATATATATATATATATATATATATATATATATATATATATATATATATTACACTATACATAATAATAATGTAGGCTAACATCTTACAGGGTGTCCATAAAGTCCCAGTACCATTACAAGTATTTATTGCTCAGAATGGTACTGGGACTTTATGGACACCCTGTATATAGATTTTTTTTTTTTTTTTTTTTTTTTGTTTTTTTTTTTTTTTTTTTTTTTACCTACCTGCTGCTCTCTTGCGTACTGTGAATTTTTTTTTTTATAAAGATCTAGAGTTTTTTTTCCCTTCAGCACAGGGAAGGAATATTTAAAGGAAAGCACGAAATCAGTAGGCAATTAGAAAATACCTTAAATATAATACGCACACTTATCGTACTCTAAGAATAAACTGAAATTCCAATGTATTTTGGATAGAAATAAAAAACATTAGAATTCACTAATGTTTCAAGACACCGACTGGTCTTCTCGTTATAGTCTCATTACAGTGTAATCACCTGAAAAGGAGATCAGTTGGTCTTGAAGCTGTAGTGAATGTTAATGTTTTTAATATTTCCTGAAATAAACTGGATTTTTATATTTTTTCAGATTAAAAAAAATGGTTTTAAGTGTTATTTTTTATTTTATGTTATTTTCCAAAATAAAATGGAATTTAAAAAAAATATAATTTCAAATTTTTTTTCAGATTAAAAAAATTGTTTTTAAGTTTTATTATTTTATTTTATCTTATTTTCCGAAATAAAATGGGATTTTAAGAAAATATTATTTCTAATTTTTTTCAGATTTAAAACAAAATGGTTTTCAAGCTTATTTTTTATTTCATTTTATTTTCTGAAATAAAATGGGATTTTAAGAATATATTATTTCATTTTTTTTCCAGATTAAAAAACCTGTTTTTAAGTTTATTTTTTATTTCATTTCATTTTATTGTTTAAAGAAAATATTATTCTAATTTTTTTTAGATTTAAAACAAAATTTTGCTTTTAAGTTGCATTTTTTTTTATTTAATTTTATTTTTTAAAGAAAATGTTATTTTAATTTTTTTTCAGATTAAAGAAAAATTTGTTTTTAAAAGCATTTTTTATTTCATTTTATTGTTTAAAGAAAATATTATTTTAATTTTTCAGATATAAAAAAAATTTGTTTTTAAGTTGCATTTTTTCATTTCATTTTATTGCTTAAAGACAATATTATTTTAATTTTCTTCAGATTTAAAAAAAATTGTTTTTAAGTTTTATTTTATCTTATCTTATTTTATTTTCTAAAGAAAATATTTTAATTTTTTTCAGATATAAGAAAATTAGTTTTAAATGTTTTATTTTTTATTGTTAAAGAAAAAAATATTTTTTTTCAAGATTTACAAAATTTTTCAGATTTTTTATTTTTATTTTTATTTATTTATTTATTTATTTTTCTACCTACCGGCTGCTACCTCTATATAATCACGGGCGTCGCAATTAGCGTTTAAATCCCGGGGTCCACAAGATGTGTCCCAAGAGAGGGCACTTCGTTAAACCCCAAATAATGGGGAGATTTTCAAACAGTGGCCCCATAGATTAGGAAATAAAGCGCCCGGCAAATAGAGATTTACTTCGTTATTATATGAAATGTTTATCTTCGCAAATTCCGTCTAACCTTTATTATACAGCTGGTTAAAGTGGTATTATAAATGTTAAATCACGTTTATATTCATCAGTATTTATCATTTATTATCCACTTCAAAGTTGCGTAGGCAGCGTTTATGAAACAAATAATTGCTTCAGATAATTCAGAAACTTTGAAGAATTAACTAAATATATCTTTAATTTGGTTTATCCAGTTGACCCATTACTAATTTTTAAATTATTCTGTGGCAATGAATTTCCTTTTTTTTTTTTTTTTTTTTGAAAACACTCTGTCTCTGTGAATTTTTTTTTCAAACACTCTGTCTCTGTCTGACGTTCAGATAGATTCTTTAAAAGTATCTAAATAGATCATAATACGGAAATTCCTGTTTTGAATTTTTTTTTTATTTAAAAATTACCAGAAAAGTTTGCTCAGACAGTCAATATTTACCAGTTTTACCTTTTATTTCATAAAGGAAAAAATCATCTAAATTCTTGCGCAGCTCAGGCCAGCATTAAAACGTGCCAGTAAATAAATAAATAAATAGATAAATAATGCATAAATAAATAAATACATATTACATTAAAGACTTCATCTATAAAAACGATTATCATATGTGTTCCGCAATTTCCGGTGGTAACTCATCTGGTTCCTATAGGTCCAGCAAAAAAAAAAAAAAAAAAAAAAAAAAATAACCATTCAAGTGATTCAGCAAAAGATGGGGTGGCCTGATGCCCAGGCCTGACTAATTCATGGTTAAATAATCTGTCATATAATAAATAATCAGGAAAGGTCCAGGATTATCAGAAGTCTCATTAAAATATCTTGACATTTCTTTCAGAAATTTTAATCTGGGTTCAATGGTGTTTGTTATGTCTTTCCAATACATGAATTAACTTTTTGTAGTAAATGCAGAGTTTTTCTTACAATAAGTCTTTATCCTTTGCTGTAATATAAAAGTTTTCTTCCTTCTTCCAATGCACGCAGACGCAAATATACGCAAATAATTAATAATGCGTCACCAAAATAGAAAGTGTTGAATTCTATAGGAAATTGTCCTTCATAGGAAAGGACACACTATTATTAAAAACTTATATTTATTACAGAAGTTAAGTAACTCCTTGAAACTTCATAACGGACACCGTTGGGACCCAAATTAAAAGTAGTAAAAGAAATATATATAAGTTAATTTAATATTTAAAAATAATAGGACTTCTTTTAAACACTGGATACTTCTTATTATCTTCCTTATATCCTCGGTTTTACCAGCAAGATTTTCATAAGGAAATAACCCAATTCCAAGGAGAGCCAATGGTGAATAGATTATGCTGTATAAAGTGTCAATTAGTATTATATGTTTGAGATTAAATCAGCTAAATGTCAACTCTAGCATGGACTCTTGCTTCTAGAGCAACCCGAACAAATTTGTTTTAGATTCCGCTAGTAAATGTAAACATAGGCACGGGCTCTTACTTCTAGAGCAATCCATAAGAATTTCCTTTACTAGATTATGCCAGTTAAATGTAAACATAGCCACGTGCTCTTGCTTCTAGAGCAACCCATACAAATTTGTTTTAGATTATGCCAGTTAAATGTAGTAAACATAAGCAGGGGCTCTCTTGCTTCTAGAGCAGCCCTGTCAAAATTTTATATTATGAATTAGCTACTGTCACCGTATGGACATCGAGACATCAACAATGTGATGACATAACTAGACATTTTCTATATCCTGCCATCCCTCTCCCCAATTCCTGAAGGTGACCTCTATCTAAGTAGTGCATATTACTAATGCGTCTTTTGGAGGGGTGGGGGTAAAAACACCACCCCCACCCAAAAAAAAAAAAAAATCTCCTTCAAACATTTATTCCACTCCTTATTCGGCTGCCCTACAGTACCCCCCCCCCCCTCTAATCCATACCCCACCCCACTCCTCGATCCTTTGGTTGAAGGATTCGGTCGTCACCAACCAATCAGGTTTCAAGGTATTCAGGAGTAGGAGGTAATCCTACAATGAACAAGGATGTTTAACCATAAACAGACCTGATTGATGTTTATCCATAACATGACCTAGGTGATATTCAATAAAAAATAGAACTCAGTGATATTTAACCAAAAACAGACCTGGTTGATGTTTAACCATAAACAAACCTGCGTGATGTTTAACCATAAATAGGCCTGAGTGATGTTTAACCGTAATCAGACCTAAGTGAAGTTTAACTGTAAATAGACCTGAGTGATGTTTAACCATGGAGCCTGGGATATATATATATATATATATATATATATATATATATATATATATATATATATATATATATATATATATATACACATATATATATATATATATATATCTCTCTCTCTCTCTCTCTCTCTCTCTCTCTCTCTCTCTCTCTCTATATATATATATATATATATATATATATATATATATATATATATATATATATATATATATATATAAAGTTTCAAGTCAAGGTTTGTAATACATTACTTATCTCAAAAATGCTGATACTGAAAGTTTTTTATGTCAACTATAATATAAGGATATTCGTGAGGGGTCTATAGGCGTAGGTAGGTAAAATTTAATTTACAAAAATTTTTTAAATTCTTAAATGATTTATAATATTTGAAAGGTTTAAAACGACGATAATGATAAGATAGTCAGGTGGGATCTAATCGTAGGCTGGAAAATTTGAATGGGGAAAAAATTTTTAATTCTTCAATACTTATGGATATTCGAAGAAATGCAGTAAATCAATAACTGTGACTTAAAAACCTGACGTAGTATATAATCGGAAATTATTTTTTGCGAATCATCAAAAAGTAACTCGAGGCAGAATAATATTTAATAATTAAAGAAACGACCTACATAATGAATTAACCTATGCAAACCAAAGTTCCCTTAATACAAGCTGTCAAACGCCTTATCTCTTAAATCTCTTTTCTCAGAATCTTACATATACATAGGCTACTCTTGTCAGAAATTATCTTCTTCTAAATGTTCCCCCCTCCCCATCTGCCCCCTTTCCCAAAAACCCCGACCCAAAGTTCCCTGAATACAAGCTGTTGAAGGTCATATCTGTTAAACCCTAAATTTCCAGAAACTTACTTTACTAGGCTACCCTTGTCAGAAATTGACTTCTTCTACCAAATTTTCCAGGATCCTACATATACTTAGGCTACCCTTGTCAAAAATTGTCTGTTCCTAAATGTCCCACCTCTCCCCTTTTCCCAAACCCACCCCCTCTGTCGAAAACCAGAAGCCGAGGAATCCCACAAAAGGCATACCGCGGAGCAAGATGCTCCCTACCTAATCCGTCTTGGGCTTGTCAGCTGATCCCCGTTAGCGGACCAATGGGAAGGCGCGCGAGGGAGTAGAGACTGCTGCTTCCCTGTCTATCAACTGATAGATCGCCCCGTGCTTTTGAACGTATACGGTGCTATGGGCTTCTATTTCAAGACCTTCACTTCTTTAAGCTGCTATTCCTCGTTATACCTACGAGCCTTCATCGTTGATCGAGATGACTTACCGCCAAGAGGAAGTGTTTAAACGAGCGCGTCTTACGCACGTCAGTTTTCCCCATCTTTTGTTTACGTGAGTTCCCCGGTACGAGAAGGCGAGGCGGGGAGAGGGTATTCATCAAGCATCTGGCATCCCAACTCAGCGCCCGTCAGACCCACTGACGGATTAGGTTTATTCGCAGGTTACCTCTCCGGGATGTTCAACAGCTCATTGGTCGGTCGCTCCCTCACGGACGGAGAAGGAAAAGCAATATGGAGGATTTCATGAGGTCAAAAATCTTAAAACTGAGTTCTGCCCGTCGCTAATTTCCTTGGCCAAAGTAGCATTAGACGAGAGATCCACTACCGAGGTCCGGTTAAAAATCAAGAATTTTAATTGGCTGTAAAATGATAATAATCTTAACAAGATGCAAAATTATGATAAAGGATGTAAGCAGGATACAAAATCGAAATCTAGTTACGACTCAGGAAGGATGTTTTAAGCGAGATACAAAATCGTAAACTAGTTATTTGATGCAATTGAATGAACGAGCTGTACACAAAATTATGATCGAAGTTGTAGTTATGTCACAAAAAATTATAATAAGTAATTTCAATTAGAAGCAAAACAATGAATAACAAAATTAAGTAATTTAAATTCAATTAGAAATTTTGCAAAATTAATAATAAGAAAGTAAGAATTTCAAAACTTAGAAGCAAAATTATAATAAGTAATTTCAATTTGAAGCAAAATTATAATAAGTAATTTCAATTTGAAGCAAAATTATAAGTAATTTCAATTAGAAGCAAAATTATAATAAGTAATTTCAATTAGAAGCAAAATTATAATAAGTAATTTCAATTAGAAGCAAAATTATAATAAGTAATTTCAATTGAATTGCATTGCAAAATAATAAGTAATTTAACAAAATTAGAAACAAATATAATAAGTAATTCAATTAGAATTTCAAAATGATATAAGTAATTTCAATTAGCAAAATGATAATAACGTAATTTCAATTTAGAAGCAAAACAATTGAACAAAAAGTAATTTTCAATTAGCAAAAGTGCAAAATGATAATAAGTAATCTCAATTTGAAGCAAAATTATAATAAGTAATTTCAATTAGAAGCAAAATTACAATAAGTAATTTCAATTAGAAGCAAAATTATAATAAGTAATTTCAATTAGAAACAAAATGATAATAAGTAATTTCATTTAGAAGCAAAATTATAATAATTAATTTCAATTAGAAGCAAAATTATAACCAGGAATTTTGATAAGATTCAAAATTATAATCAGGCATTTTAACAGCTCGCTCAGTCATTATCGAGACTGCAACTGGTTGCAAAGTTATAAATCAAGCGTTTTGATCGCTTGCGTAATCGTAACAGAGATTTTCAAAGGCTGAAAATAATAATGGGGAATTTTTAACTGCTTACATCATCAGAGTCAAGATTTTAATTAGCTGCAAAGGTATAATCATTATTTGTAATGGCTTGTTTATTCACAATCAAGGTTTCGATTAGGGCAAAGTTACAATCAAGAATTTTAACTGAACCAAATCAGTATCATTGATAGTTATTAATATTTAAGTACTTTCTGTTTATTATTATTATTATTATTATTATTATTATTATTTTATATTATAATACAGGCAGAGAATAATTAAGTCAACACAAATCTACTTTATATTAAAGGGAAAGAAAGACCTCTTGTGCCGAGCAGTATCACACACACACACACACACACACACATATATATATATATATATATATATATATATATATATATATATATATATAGATATATATCTATATATATATAAATATATCAAACACCTCAGGAAGAAAAGGAATGCTAGCATATGTGTTTATGAATTTCTAATTCTCTACATTGTCTCAGTCCCTGAAGATGGCTTAGCAATGAAGCCGAAACTGGTCAGGATTTACACTGTCTTTCGTTATTTTCCGAGTGGTGTTTGATATATATATATATATATATATATATATATATACACATTTATACTAAAACATCTCTGGATGACTGACGCGAAGAGAAGGTTCAACGCAAGTTGCCGTTTATGTAGTGTCAATATATTTATTTCATGTGATGCCTTACGAACAGAGAATACCTCCTGGCAGCATAGAAAACTCGCGTTTTAATTGCTTGAAAAAAGCAAGATTTGAATAATAAATAAAGTTTAATATCAATCATTCAGAATCATTCGGCAATGTTACCAGTCAATCATAGTTTATTTTAGGGCCCTTGGTAATATACGTTAGGTTAATAATACTGTACGCTATACATTTGAATTCTCAAGGACAACAGCTGTGGAAATAGTGGAGAAGAAAACAACAAAGGCATCAGCCCATTACCCTGTGGAACACCTGCTTCGAAATGAATTAAAACCTTGGTATAGCTTCGCTTACGCACGTCAAGTGGAGAGAGAGAGAGAAAAAAAGTGAAGGGGATCATTCTTAGTTTTCCCAGTCCGTACATTAACGGATTTCTGAAAATCGGAGGTGTGTGTAAATATGCTTGTTCGGAAATGAGATGGTACTGGTCATGAGCGGTATGACGAGACTACGCATGAAAGAAGGGGGGTAGGGGCGGGGGGGGGTGGGGTGGGGGATAGGGGAAGGTCTTCTTTAACAGCAATGTCTCTAGGAAAGATTCTTTAAGGGCTAAAGTACTCGCAATGTATTTTTCTATTAGTATAGGATTCTGCATATGGCCATTAGCTGAAATAGAATATTATTATTATTATTTTATTCTATAATAACAAACGGGTCTTTACCTTGCTCTTTCCTTTGTAAGTGATCGTTTCATGGCATATAATAATAATAATAAGAATAATAATAATAATAATAATAATAATAATAATAATAATAATAATGTAATGATCTGACATTTTTACGAAAGTCCAGCGAGGTCTCAACAGCCAGCTTAAGGGCAACTAGGTCCGTCGGAGAACGTTCAAGAAATAAATAATTAAATAATAATAATAATAATAATAATAATAAATAATCAATAATAATCAAATAAATAATAATAATAATATTTTATTATTTATTATTATTATTATTATTATTATTATTATTATTATTATCTTGAAATCTCATACTCCATTAGCCGAAAATCCAGCAAGCTCTCAACAAGTAGGTCTTTCAGGAGTTCCTTCACCAAATAATAATAATAATAAGGGTGGTTTAATAATAATAATAATAATAATAATAATAATAATAATAATAATAATAAATGTATTTTTATTATTATTTATTATTTTATTATATTATTAAGTTATTATTATTATTATTAGTTATTATTATTTATTATTCTAAGTATCTTTAATCTCAAACTATCTTACGAAAATCCATAAAAGCTCTAAGAATAAAGTTCTTCACAGACCTTTCGACAAATTACTGAATAATAATAATAACTAAAAATGAATAATAAATAATAATAATAATAATAATAATAATAATTCCAAACCCATCCATTACGACAGCTACGCAGCCACATCGGCAAAGCCTTCATCATACCTGGCATTCATCAGCGTCGCCAGCCTTAGAGAGAGGGGAACGCCCGATAGGCCTTAAAAATGCCGTAGCCAATCATAAATAGCTTCTGTCAGTTCAATCTGTCTCGCACCTGATTGGTTGAGCCTTTGCAGGTCAGCGATCCTTTCGGCGCGCCCTTGCCGATATCAAACATTTGCGTAAGAGAGGAGAGAGAGGAGAGAGAGATAGAGAGAGGAAGAGAGAGGATAGAGATAGTTTCACTTCTCCTGGTGCGCTTTGAAATGATTTAAATGGACGGGGAATGGATCGTTCCTTTTCGCTAATATACAAATAAAACGTCCGCGTTTGATTACCTCGTATTTACTAAATAATCATCTTTAATTGGACCGAGAGGGTAACAAGTCTTTAAGCATTGGAAAAAAATACTGAATTGCTTTGGATTTAATAACAGATGTTGGATTAATCTAACAAAATGTCCATTAATTTCCAATTCCGTTCCTCTAACCTCGGTATTAATATATTTGCATAATCGAAGGCAATTTTTTTTTTAAGTTGTCGCTTGTTGGCCGAGTCGGTAACCTCACTGAAGTACTGTTTTCTCCTCTGTGCGCTGGTTCGAATCCACGAGGGGGCGAACTATTAGCAGCTAAAAAATTCCCCTTCGGTTAACATATATGAAAATATATTAATTCCGAGGTAGAGCGAATTGGATATTTAAGGACAGTTGTAGCTTAATGTGTGTATATGAATCACGGGTATGTGATAAAAATTCCTAATAGATATTATATTGATGGACGAGAATAAGAATGATTTTCTCTATGAAAAACCACAATATAGTATTTACTGAATATAATTATTTTACCTTATACTGTCTCTTAAGAAAAATGTCTTTAATTACTGTATAATATTTACACATTATATTAATTTTTCATTACTGCCTAGTAGAAAAATGCGTATTTAATTACTATTTAATATTGACAGAACATATTTATGTTTATATTATTACCTCACTGAGCAATTTGTGGAAATTTGTTGTTATTTTCTTGTTTACTCTTCCGCATAGTAACAGCGACTGTTTAGAATATTACCTTTATAATTTGCGTATAATTATGACATCCGAAGTGGTATATTGTAGGTTTACGTAAAATACGAAGATAATATTCCGGCCAGAAAAATTATTTGTACAAAGTATTTATGACAATTATCAAATAATTTTATCGATTAGAATATTATCTTTATAATTTGCGTATAATTATGATATCCGGAGTTGTGTATCGTAGTTTTACGCAAAATACTAAATAATATTCCGGCCTGAAAAATTATTTGCACAAAATATTTATAGCAGTTATCAAGTAATTTTCTCATTTTCGTGTCCAGCAATGAATAAAAGAAAAAACAAAACAAAAGATTCTTCATTACCCAATCTTGGCAGAGGCCCCAGACACAGTTGCCAACATAACAGACACTGTCTGCCTGTCTCTCTGTCACTCAGTCTGCTTGTCTACCTGTCTATCAGTCAGTCAGTCAGTCAGTCAGGTTGCTACTGACCTTCATCCCCGGCTAATGTTCCTGCACAGTACGCTGCCTGACTGACAAGTAAGCGTATAAGCAGAGAGGACCATTCATCTGGCAAGACACACTGGTCGATTCCAAGTCGATACTTAAATAAACGAGGTCGATTAACCAATAATCAGCTCAAGGATCTTTTTTTGTTTGTTTAGGGGTGGGGGTGGGGAAGGGAGGGGGGTAATGGGGATGGGGGTTGGGGGGGGTTTTGTTGTTAGAGGAGCCGTTTGGTTTCGGGTCTACGAATGATGCTCGACCTCTGTAGGGAATAAAGAATAAATGTTCAAGAGGGGATGCAGTTTTTATCTCTAATATTTCAGCGAGAGGAGGAGAGAGTAGAGATGGAGAAGATAGAGGAGAGGAGAGAGAGAGAGACCCTTGAAAATCAAAATAGGACCTTTAATCATTCCCAGGATTAAGAGAAGCGAAGACGTGGAGCGAGAGCGCTGGGAAATAAAAATGGTAGTAAAAGATAACCCAGCGTCTAGCGAAGAAGAGAGAGGCGAGAGCGACAGAGAGAGAGAAAGACCTGCAAATAAAACAATGGTAATCTAATGATTTTCTTTTGGCTGCACTTGGGAGAAGAGAGAGAGAGAGAGATAGAGAGGAGAGAGAGAGAGAGAGATAAAAAAAGAAAAAGACCACCGAGTGGGAGTGCGGATAATATACGTTCCGAGGTAAATAAGCCATCAGCCGAAGAAGCTATCAGATGACGTGGCAGATTCCAAGGAGGCATTCTCTCCTCTCTCTCCTCTCTCTCTTCTCCTTCTCGCTCTCTCTCTCTCTCTCTCTCTCCTCTCTCTTCCAAGTTGCAGCAAAGAAATCTGTCCGGAATGGGTGGTGGAATCTTGACAAACGCCATTTGGCCAGGCGACCTCCACTCCTCCCCCCCCCTACTCCCCCTCCCCCTCCCCGTCCCCTGTCCTCACCCCCCTCCTCCCCCTCCCCCTCCCCTTATACAGCCCAGAAATTCAAATCGGGCCTCCTTCTTCTGGCCGATTTTGGACCCCACGACAAATTCGGGAATTATTGCGCCCAAATAGTCCATTTTGTTTCCAAGGAGAGAGAGAGAGAGGAGGGAGAGAGATGAGAGAGAGAGGAGGGAGAGAGAGAGAGAGAGAACGGAAGGTCTAGAACAACTGCCTATTAAAATGGAAGAGTCAACGATAAAATAATTTTTAATATCATCGTGCGTTTTTCAAAATCAAAATTAAAAAACTTTAACTTTCTCTGTATTCTTAGCAATGAACTTTCACAAACCCAGTGAAATTTTGATTTAAAAAAAAATTTTTATTATTATTGATTATTATTATTATTATTAATTTATTAGTTATTATTATTATTATTTATTATTAGTTATTATTATTAATAAGGAAGTTGGCACCCTCTTCTTTGAACCAATTCCCGTTTAATAAGATGGCTTGCATCATTTGAGGTTTTAAGTTTAATTATTGAGAAGATTCAATATAAAATGAACTCAAACGACTTATCCATCCTATTGAACATGGCAACATTGTTATTGTATATTATTGATTATTATTATAGTTTTAAATCTGCAAACCAAACATCTTCCACGCAAAAGTAATCGGATTTTTTGATAAAAGACCATAAAATTAAATGAAACTGAAAGCAAAGTCAAAAAAAAAATAAAAAAAACCACTAGTAAATTTCTTTTCATCAATCGTTAAAGGGAAGATATTCTGTTTTAAACGTCGTTTTTTGCACATTGAATAATAACTAATAATCAATAATAAAATAATAATAATAATAAGTAATTTAATAATAACATATAATAAAATGAATGCTTATTGTTCGGTTTTTGTTATTTTATTTAATTATTTGAAAATTTGAAAATATCAATAAACATATACATCTACTGTATCGAAAATTCTCGTCAATCCCGTAAGGAGAGAAGAGTTATGCCTTATAAATAAGATAATCAATAAATAATAATAATAATCAATAATAATAATAAATAATAGAATACGTAAGTTTCTCGTTACCTATTATTTAACCCACCCCGATTCGCGAGCCTTGGAAGAAGGCGAAAACCGTAATAATAATAATAAATAATAATAATAATAATGAATAATAAATAATAATAATGAAGAATAATTAATAAACTCAAGTTCTCTACCAATTCACCCCAATTCTACCACCTTGCGAAGAAGGTGAAGAAGTAACCGATTACTACGGGAGCCACAAAATAAACTGTTTTACAAGGCCTTTTATTCCTAAAAGCTTCATTCCATTCCGAGTTATCTGAGGGCCACTAATACCAATATTTACATAACCATTAAGGCCAGAGAGTAGTATATCAGTGGGTCGCACTCTATCTACGACCACGAGCTGATAGTTCATAAATGGACCAACACTGCTGGGTCTGGTACCCTACCTAGCGCCCATATAGGAGTATTCGACGAAATCAGATCGGGGAGAAAGTGAGGGAGGTTTGGAAGTGTCTCGGGAATAATTGAAGGTAGAAAAAAAAGAAAGAAAGAAAAAAGTAATTCTTGTGAATGCAACCATAGGTCGTAAATTACATTTAACGATTCGTTTCGAGTTTCAATTATTTTTTTGAAAAAGGATATTATGGGAAACTTAGTGGGGGGTGAGTGGTTTGGGGAAGGTTTGGAAGTGTCCTCACAGGAAATAACTTGAAGGTAAAAAAAGAAAATGAAAAAAAGTTATTCTCGTGAAATATATAGGCGTAAATGCTTTAACAATTCGTTCGATGGCAAATGAATTATTTTT
The DNA here is from genome assembly GCF_015104395.2 of Macrobrachium nipponense. NCBI lineage: Eukaryota > Metazoa > Arthropoda > Malacostraca > Decapoda > Palaemonidae > Macrobrachium > Macrobrachium nipponense. The sequence continues at coordinate 115,273,786 of NC_087203.1, read as the reverse complement.
CAAAAAGATATTAGGGAATATAATTACTTAAAGTGGGGAGCTTTACAGTGTCTCAGGAATAATTGAAAGTGAAAAAAAATATGTCAAATGAATTATTTTTGAAGATATTAAAAGAAAGTAATCGGGTTACTTAAGGTGGGTAGGTTTAGAGGTACCCCAGGAATAATTGAGAGTAAAAAAAAAGTTATTTTTGTGAATCATATAGGAGTAAATGCTTTCATTTTTTACGATTCGTTCAATATCAAATGAATTATCTTTGAAAAGATATTAGGGAACATAATTACTTAAAATGGGGAGATTTGCAGTGTCTCAGGAATAATTGAAATAAAAAGAAAAGTTATTCTTGTGAATTACAAAGGCGTAAAATCTTTGACGATTCGTTCGATGGTAAAAGAATTATTTTTGAAAAGATATTAGGGAATATAATTACTTAAAGTGGGGAGATTTACGCTGTCTCAAGGATAATTGAAAGTAAAAAAATGAAAAAAAAACTTATCCTTGTCAATTATTTATGCGTTTGATGGCAAATGAATTATTTTTGAAGATTTTAAAAAACTAATCAGGTTCCTTAAAGTCGGTAGATTTAGAGGCACCTCAGGAATAACTGAGAGTAGAAAAAAAATTATTCTTGTGAATTATATAGGCGTTAATGCTTAAACGATTCGTTCAATGTCGAACGAATTATTTTTGAAAAGATATTAGGGAAACTAATCAGGTTACTTAGAGAGGGTAGATTTATAGGTCTCAGGAATAATTAAAAAATAATTATTCTTGTGAATTATATGGGCGTATATGCTTTAGTGATTCGTTCGATGACAAATGAATTATTTTTGAAAAGATATTAAGGAAAATAATCGGCTTACTTAAAGTGGGTAGATTTAGAGGTACCTCAGGAAGTGTAATTGAAAAGCTACAAAAAAAATGAAAAAAAGGCTTGTTTTTGGTGAACTTATATAGGCGTTAAACTGCTTACAACGATTTCGTTCAATGGCAAATGAAATTATTTTTTAAAAGATACTAGGGAATATAATCAGGTTACTTAAAGTGGGTAGATTTAGAGGTACCTTAGAAATAACAATTGAAAGCAAAAAAGCAAAAAAAAAAAAAAAAAAAAATTCTTTGTGAATTAATATGGGCGTAAAATTGCTTTAAAGCGTATTCACTACAATGATCCAAATGAATTATTTTTGAAAAGATATTAGGGAAACTAATCGGGTTCCTTAAATAGGGGGGTGGGGGTGGTGGGAGGGGGAGATTTATTTTCAGTGTCCTCAAGAATAACCTTGAAAATTAAAAAGTTATTCTTTTTGAACTTAATATGGATAACCAAATAGCTTTTTGCTTTTAAAATTTTGTCCAATTTTTTGTCGGGTTAAAATTTTTCCGCCTAACAATAGCTTTTGGGGTTGTGTGCCTCGGTGAAATATATCGTGTATTCGCTCATTTTTTTTTTTGAGTTCATTAATACAAATGTTTATAACAGTTTTTGATAAAAATATGAATCCACAAACTGATATAAAAAATTTATTGAGACGATGATCACAAAAGAAAATTAAGACATATATGAGTGGGAGGGAAGAACTTAAAATAGCATTATAAAAACCAAAAATTTAAATGGCGCTGAAATTTTTTATATAAAATTTTGATAAAAATAACCTAATATTATGAAAAATAGTTTTAGTGACGATAATCACGAAGGCAAATTTAGACGGATGTAAGAGAGGAACGCTTGAATTCTAACGTAAAAAAAAAAAAAAAAAGCTTATTATTTTTTTTTGTCAAATTTGAATCCACCAGAATACTGGGTTTTTGAGATGTTATACCACCACGAAAGAGTAATTTAGACTGATATGAGAATTTTAGCGTAAAATCCAAGAAATCAAAATACCGTTGAATTTTTTTTTTTTTTTTTAGTTTTTTTTTTTTAGTCAATTTTCAAAAATGCTGTGAACTATTTTTTCCCTTTGTCAAATTTGAATCCTATAACGAAAAAATGGTAAAAATTTTAAGGTTTTTAAATGTAATCGCGAAAAAGAATTTTCTTTCAGAACTGATATAAGAAAATTTGGAAATTTACGTTAAAAAACCAGAAAAAAATGTAAAAAGTTTGTTTGAATTTTTTTTTTCTGTTCTTATTTTGCAATCCATAAGAAAAATGGTTTTTAAGATGATAATCACGAAAGAATATTTAGACTGACATAAGAAAGGGGCGATTGAAACCTAAACCTTATAACAACCGAGATATTTAAAATCACTTTCCGGGCAAAAATTGAAAATTGCGTGAGGAAAAAACAACCTTTTCGAACTTGTGTGTGACCCCGATACAATGAGGCCACACGGAACAGGTGACCAGCGAAACGGATTTTGGGATTTTCCCCTCCGTTTAGTCGAGTTCCTGACTTTTAATATTTTCCCACTTAAATCCCTAAATCTCTCTCCTCCTTTACTTTCCTTCTTGTTCCTTCCCTTCCTCCCTCCTTCCTCCTCCTCCTCGCCCTTCTCTCACCTCCGTCTGTAATTAATGCAAATGGCGAGATTTCTCCAAACGCACAAACCCAGAGATTTTCCGAAGGCTCCAGGTGACTTTAGCCCTTAGAGACCTCTTGCAATAGAGGCGAATTTCCCCGTAAACGATGGCACCGCGCTTGTTTGTCCGTGGACGTTCGGCGGGCGTAGGCCTAATATGTTTAGTTACGGGTGTCCGGCGTGCATAGGGTCATAAATCTGCCAACTTTGTTTGTGTTTACAACTGGAGCCACCGACCTAGGGGGGTGGGGGTGGGGGGGGGTGGTGGGGGGGGATGTGGCTCTGTATACAGTTAGGGCCCTAAGGTACCTGGAGTGACTACAAGAGCTACAGCTATACAAGGATGGCTACAGTGACGTTTACCTTCCTTCTTCGTCTTCCTGTGGAGCTTAGAGGTTGACTGTATCCTTTTGGGTTTGGGTGGGACCGTGTGCATTATTTATCGAATTCGTCTCTCTCTTCGTCCCTCTCTCGACATTTATCAGTTTTTCTTGAAGTTTCCTTGTTCTTAGGGTAAATAAGAGTCAAGGCCGAAACAACAACAACAACAACAAACATAATAATAATAACTAAGAATAATAATGATAAAATAACAACAATAAATAATAATAATAATAATAAAAGCATAATAAATACCGCTGGAAACAGACCTTCTTTCAAACAATTTTTGTTTTATTGAAAATAAAATGGCAAAGAATTCACAGAAGTTGATTTTGTTTGTCAGCAATATTCCTTTGTTCCAATGCGCCCTCTCCAATATGGATCGTCCCTGGTCAACGCGCAGGAGGAGCCGGTATTTAATCATGGCAAGGACTGCCCAAATAAAATAAAAGAACTCCCTACGCAGCAGACATGCGGTCCGGTAACTTTCGAGGTTCTCGACCATGGCAACCCGATCCTAACGGTCGTTTTGCGAATCTTAGGAAGCGCTGCACATCGTGAGGGTAGAATCCCAGTTTAAACGATCAAACACAGGAGACCTTCCTCCTCCCCCAACCCGCCGTCAGGAGAGCAGCATACAACCGCCCCCAACAACGACCCATCGCACCATAGGGAATCCTGAGGATGATAGAAGCATTATAGTCTCTCATCCTGAGGAACGTCCCCTAGTAACCCTGCCTGAGGGTGATCGCAGCTCAAAGCTCTCGCCCCTGAGGATCGACCCTGGTAGCGACGGCCCCCTTCGAGGGGTGAAACCTCCACCATCACCAATTAAGGATGAGGTCTTTTCCCCCGCCCACGAAGAGGACAGCCCTAACCAGCCAACGGGCCCCCGGGCCCCCTGCTGACATCGCATACGTGGAACGTCCCACAGGTATTGCCCAATGAAAAGGTGTAGGTACCCGTTTTCTTCAAAGCCAACCGCGAATGCAATAAAATACCGTATGAATACATCTGACCACAGACCATTGCAGCTCAAGGCAGCGATCCCGGTCCCGAAGATGGCCAAACGAGGTTGGTCCGAAACATGTAGACGAGATCCTTGAAAACCCATAAAACAAGAAGAAATTAACCAAGAAATACCACCGGATAGACCCCTGACGACTAATACGGCCTGGGTTTTCCCCCGATCTACGAAACCACCACCTGTATACCTGTTTGACAGACCCCAGCCCTGTCCCCTTGATAACCAGTTTTTGCCTTTTTGAATAAAACCCTCCAGCCCGCCCGAAATTTCCGTTGACCGGACCTACAGCCCACCTGATGAACATTGGGACAGCGCTTGCTTTATAATTACCCAGGCGTGCCAGAAAGAAAAATTCATAAGGAAAGAATTGAAAGAATGAATTGTACAAAATCAATTCTGTGAATTCTGCCATTATTTTCAATTCCAAAATAAAATAATAAACTAATAATAATAATAAATAATAATAATAATAATAATAATAATAATAATCATTGGGGATAGAAAGAAAAGTTAATGGAAGGAGATGATATTACGAAATATTAAAATGGCTTTTCCCGTCTTTCCTCTAAACATATTTCAAATATTGTATATATAATATTATATAGATATTATATATATATATAAGATTATTATAATAAATAATATATTATTATAATGATCTATATAATTATCTAATATATAATGATAATATACATATATATATAATCTATATATATTATATATATATATATACATACATGCATATACATATATATAAATAATATATACCGATGCTGTATACTCCTAATACTTTTTATTCACGTTTCTATTTTCAATAGAGTGAGGTAGAGAGAGAGAGGAGAGAGAGAGAGACGAGAGAGAGAAACTCTAACGGGGTTGAAATTATTGCCATGCTTCGCTATATTGTCGGTATTACTGGTCAAAACTGAGGAAAAATACATTATGTATAGATATTTGCATATGAGTCCTCAAGAACGAGAGAGAGAGAGAGGAGAGAGAGAGAGAGAGAGAGAGAGCAATATACGGTACACTGCAGCAAGAATTTTATTATTCATTTGTTTAATTGGTAGGTCCTGAATCCAAACCTGGCCTTAGTGGTTGGATAAATATATATATATTATATATATATATATCTAATCTAATATATATATATTGATATATATATCTATATATACCATATATATATATTATAATATATAATATATTATATGATATATATTAGTATATATATATTATATTATCTCCCGTAAATATAATACGAATTAACCAAAACAATTTGCTATCTGACATTTAAATATTTTTTATTTGCATTCATTAATTTTTTCTAATACATTCTACATTATCGTAAAGGAAAATATTTCTTTGAATAGATTCCGCATTATTGTAAAGGAAGTATATTTTATTAAATACACTACATTATTGTAAAGGAAAAATATTTTAATAAATGCATTCAGCATTATTGAAAAGGAAAATTTTTTATTGAATACATTCCACATTGTTGTAAAAGGTAAAAATTTTTATTTTAGTAAATTGCATTTTTCTTCATTATTGTAAAAAAAAAACAAAAATATTCTTTGAATACCATTCCTAACGTTATTGTAAAAGGAAAAAATGTTTTAAAGAAATACATTTACTGTGAAACGGAAAAATAGTTTTCTTTGAATACATTCTACATTATTGTAAAAGAAAAATATTTTATCAAATACATTCCACATTATTGCAAAGGACAAATATTTCTTTGAATACATTCTACATTATCACAAAAGAAAAATATCTTATTAAATACATTCTACATTATTGCAAAGGACAAATATTTCTTTGAATACATTCTACATTATCACAAAGAAAGATTATTTCTTTGAATACATTCTACATCATTGTATTTTACTACAGAATCGAAAACTTCTATATGAAAAATCGGAAAATGAACCGAAAACTGAAAAATCTCTAAATTCGTCACTTCCGGAACTGAACTTCTGACATATCATTGGATTAAGGACGAGAAAAATCAGGTCTGACAATTCCTTTGCGCGACTTCTAAAACCCACCCATTTCATCAACAAAATCACTACCGTGTGTCCCCCCCCCCCCCCCCCCCGCCCACAACATTCCATGCCCTATAACAATCACCCCTGAGGAAAGAGGAAGTCCCCCCTCACTTCCCGCCCTAACTTTCCCAGTCCCCACCACGCCCCATCCCCCCCCCCCCACCCCCATCTCCAAGGCAACTCGCGTTTTGTTGAAAAAAAAGGGACAAAAAAAAAACGATCGGAACAACAAGTAGTTTATTTGGAAGGCCCGTTACTCAGGCGGCAAAGCAGCTTTTTCCACAGAATATTGCCCTTCTTACCTACCCTTACCTCCCTTGTTTTCTCTCTCTCCTCTCTCTTACTCTTCTCTCTCTCCTGTTTTCCATTCTCCCCTGCCCTTCTTCTTTCTTTCTTCTTCTTTTCCTCTTCTCTCTCTCTGTTTTCCAATTCTTCCCCTCATCTTAATTTTTTCTCTTTTTTCCTTCTTCTCCAATTCCTTCCCCTACCTCATCCTCCTTTTTGTTCTTCCTTCCTCTTCATCGTTGTTTCTTTTTGTTCTTCCTCTCCTCTCGTCTTTTTTTCATTTTCTCCCCCTTCCCCCTTATTCACCCCTTTTTCTTCTTTTTCGTTCCGTTCGTTCGTCTTCTTTCTTATCCTCTCTCTTTTTCCTTTCCTCTTACTTCTCACTCTCATTTTTTTTTTTCCTTTGATTTCTCCCCTTCCCTTCCCTTCCCCCTTATTGTCTCCCCTTCTTCTTCTTTCGTCTTCTTGTCTTCTCTCTCCTTTCCCTCTTTTTCATTTCTTTCCCTTTCCCTTCTTCTTTTTCTTCTTCTTCTTTGTTTCCCCTTCCCCTTGCCCTTCTTCTTCTTCTTTCCTTCCCCGTCCCTTTTTCCTTCATCTTCTTTCCTCTCTCTTTTTTCATCTTCCTCTCATCTCTCTTCCTCCGTCTTCTCTTTTCCTTTCTCCCTATTTTTTATTTTTTTCCTTCCCTTCTTTTTTTCCTTTCTTCCCCGTTCCCTTCTTCTTCTTCGTCTTGTCTCTCTCTCTCTCTCTCCTCCTTTTCTTCGTTTCTCTCTTTTCTTTTCGTTTCTCTTCCCTCTTCCCCTTCCCTTACTTCTTTCTTTTCTTCTTCTTTCCTTTCTTCTTATTCGTGTCCTCTTACTCCGTTTCCCATATTCCATGAGGATTTTTTCTAACACTTGTTTAACCGCAGTCTGGGAGAACGCAAGAGAGGGGGCAGGGGAGACTGGGTTGCGTGGGGCAAACGAGGGGTGGGTGGGGGGGGGGGGGCTTTACGAAAGAATGTGTGGGGGGGGGGGGCAGGGGAGTGGGGGAGTATTCGGCCATTTCTTATCTTGACGTCGAGTGATGGATGGACCTTCCCAGTTTCAAAATATTTTCCATGACGTGTCTCTCTGGAAGGATTGCATTATTCCAGTCGCTGGTCATTACCACGGCCCCCCTCCCCCCCCCCCTCCCCCTCCCCCACCTACCCCCGCCCCCCCCAGGCCTCCTCCCTCTCTGTCCTCGGAAGCTTCTTCCAGTCCAAAAGGCATTTCTGATGGAGTCAGTGCATCTTTTTAAAGCAATGTTTATATCTCAGCTCTATGCAGCCCCGGGAATGGCCTGACTTTTTTGGTTACCTTTTTAATACATGTCAGTTCCTATGTTCAGGCAGATTTGGCCTGACTTTTTAGATTTTAATACATGTCACTCTATGTCAGGCAAGATATGGCCTGACATTTTAACTTTTTTAATACAATGTCAGCTCCCTATGTCAGGCAAGATATGGCCTGACTTTTTACCTTTTTAAATACAATGTCAGCTCCCTATGTCAGCCGGGAGATGGCTGACTTTTTACATTTTTAATACAATGTCAGCTCCCTATGTCAGGCAAGATATGGCCTGACTTTTTACCTTTTTAAATACAATGTCAGATCCCTATGTCAGGCAAGATATGGTCTGACTTTTCACCTTTTTAAATACAATGTCAGATCCCTATGTCAGGCAAGATATGGCCTGACTTTTCACCTTTTTAAATACAATGTCAGCTCCCTATGTCAGGCAAGATATGACCTGACTTTTCACCCCATTTTTAATTAAATACAATGTCAGATCCCTATGTCAGGCAAATTAATGGCCTGACATTTTACCTTTTTGAATACAATGTCAGTTCCCTATGTCAGGCAAGATAGGTGGAACCTGAAACTCACCATAAATATGTCAGAAATCCGACCCTATGTACAGGCCAAAAGTTTTTATATGGCCGGGAAACATGACCTGAAAACAATTTTTGTACAATGTAAGGATCCCCTATGTCAGGCAAGATATGGCCTGACTTTTTACCTTTTAAATACAATGTCAGCTCCCTATGTCAGCCGGGAGATGGCCTGACTTTTTTTTTAAACCTTTTTTTATTTTTAATACAATGTCAGCCTCCCTATGTCCAAGGCCAGATATGGCCCTGACTTTTACCTTTTTAATACAATGTCAGCTCCCTATGTCAGCCGGAGATGACCTAACCTTTTCCCTTTTTAGTTTTTAAATCAAGTCAGCTCCCTATGTCAGCGGGAAGATGGACCTGACCTAACCTTTTTAAATACACGTCAGCTCCTATGTCAGCCGAGAATGACCTACTTTTTTAAATAATGTCAGCTCCCTATGAAGATGGCCAGAGTTTTTTTTCTCATACAGATCTGAAAAAAAAAATAATAATAAAAGTAAGGCTTCAATGACTTTAAAAAAAAAATTAAGGAAAACCCTTAGACGGGCTCCAGGAATTTCCAGACATGAAGTCTGAAGTCTGGAATCACCTGGAAACTTATAAGGACAAAGTTTATTAGCGAATATGCCGAAATTATTTGTATTGACAGCACCTATCAAGATACTGATTGATAAAAGCTGATTGATGTTCTTGGGTGACAGGGGATGCCACGCCGGATACTTTTTCACTGTACAAAAAAAAAAAAAAAAAAAAAAAAATAGATAAATAAATAGAAAGATAAAATAAAATAAAAAATAAAACTAGCTGAAGGGTGATCAATAAACCATAATTATGAAAATAAAAAAAATATAATGCAGAATAAGAAAAATAGGCCTCAAAACGTGCAGGTTCAATAAAAAAAATGAATAAATAAATGAAAATATACCTAGCTGAAGGATGACTAATAAGTCATACTTATAAAATAAAAAGAATATATGATACATAATAAGAAAAATATTTCAAATCGTGCAAGTTCAATTATAACCATCAAAGAGGCAGCAAAAAAAAAAAAATATAAATGAATACAAAAAATAAATAAAAATATACCTTAGCGAAGGATGACCAATAAACCATAATTATAAAATAAAAAGAATATATAATGCAGAATAAGAAAAATATTTCAAAACGTACAAGTTCCATCATAGCCATCAAAGAAGCAGCGAAAATCAGAATTATAAATTAAAATAAAACTAGTTGAAGGATGACCAATAAACCATAATTATAAAATAAAAAAAAATATAATACAGAATAAAAAAAAATACTCCTAAAACGTGCAAGTTCAATTACAGCTATCAAAGAAGCAGCGAAAATAAAAACTATAAAAAAAAAAAAATCAATCACCAAAATCAGGAATTTCTTTTTTTTTTTTTTTTTGTTTTTTTTTTTTTTTTTGGAAAATACTTCTCCCCAAAATCATCGGGGTTAAAAGAGAAAAAATATTCGTTCCGAGAAATCTTTTCAAAGCTTAAAATATTCTTAATCTGGATGCATTCCGTGATGGAATATTGATTGGGAGTATTTTACTTTTCGGAATAAGCAAAAAAAAAAAAAAAAAAGATAGAAAAATCCCACCTCGTTTGGATATTTCTGCAAAATCATCCGGAACATCATTTGTCACTCTATATGTAACCAACGTTTTTAAAGTCATGATTTTGCCACATGGTGCTTGAGAGGTCGCTTCGTAATCTTATTATTCTTAATTAATAATAATATAAACTAATAATAATAATAATAATAATAATAATAATAATAATAATCCTAATAAGAATATAATATTAATTAATTATATTTTTATTATTATTATTATTATTATTATTAATTACATTATTATTATTATTATTATTATTGAAATTGATTGAAACAGCAGTACATATAAAAACATATACAATATACTCACATATATACATATATATATATATATATATATATATATATATATAGATATATATATTATATATATATATATATATATCTATATATATATGCATTATATATATATGGCATATATATATATATATATATATATTGATATATATATATATATATATTATTATATCCTATATATATCATAGATATATATATATCCTAGTATATATTATATATATATATATATATATATATATATTATATATATATATATATATATATATATATATATATATATATATATATATATATATATATATATATATATATATATATATATATATATATATATATATATATATATTATATACAATATATTTTATATATAAATATATATATATATAATATATATATAACTATATAATATATATAAACTATATTTATATATATATATATATATATATATATATATATATATTTTGTATATATATTATATCTATATATATATATATATATATATATATATATATATATATATTATATTGCATATCCTGTTAAATTTCCTTTAATATCCAATTCGCTCTACCTCGGAATTAATATATTTTCATATATGTTACCCGAAGGGGAATTTTTAAGATGGTAATAACTTCGTCCTCCCGTGAATTCGAACCAGTGGACACCCAGAGAAGAAATCATGACTGCAGTGACATTATCGACTCGGCCTACAAGTGAGGTTATAGTAAAACCCAAGAAATATCGACGAGAGAGACAATAAATACAGCTGATAACTAAGAATATTGATAAATGTGTTCCGTGGTCTTCGGTTTGTGATTCATTGTCTCGACAAGTACAAATAAAAAAAAAAAAAAAAACAAAAAAAAAAAAAAAAAAAATCTAAACGCAGCGTAGCTCTTTGGTAAATAAACAAACTTATTCATGAATGTGTTTCCGTGCTTACTATGTATGTGTAGAAGAAATACAAAAAACGTTGACTTTACAATAGGATATTTTATTGAATGATTAAATGATAGTCTTTTTTAGCGGCTAATCATCTGATGATTTATCTTTACTAAATTATAAATTTAGTATAGATAAGTTAACAATAATGATTAGCTGTTAAAAAAGACTTTATCATTCAAAAGATATTTTATTTTTTAAGTCAAATTCTTCTTTTTTTTGGTATTTTTTGGACACATATATAAAGAAAGCTCTGAAACACGTCGTATTTTTTGTGTTTTATTATATAGTCATGTCATACAATACATACATATATATATATATATATATATATATATATATATATCTATTTATATATATATATATATATATGACATGACTATATAATAAAACACAAAAAATATCGACGTGTTTCAGAGCTTTATATATATGTGTCCAAAAAATACCAAAAAAAAAAAAAAACAAGAAGAATTTGACTTTAAAATAAAATATCTTTTGAATGATAAAGTCTTTTTTAACAGCTAATCATTATTGTTATCGATACTAAATTTAACTTCATAAGTAAATTAGAATCTTTATATCATTCCCTCTTTCCGTCTGTTTTCGTTACACATAAATTCACCTCTGTATTCACTTTTGTATCTCCAAAGTCTCCCACCGTCCTATCATCGCTGATCAACCCGGTCACCTCTCTAAGCATTAAAAGCATATCTTAGTTTTACCAGACCACTGAGCTGATTAACAGCTCTCCTAGGGCTGGCCCGAAGGATTACATATTTTTACGTGGCGACGAACCACTTGGTTACCTAGCAACGGGACGTACAGTTCATTGTGGAATCCGAACCACATTATATCGAGAAATTAATTTCTATCACCAGAAATAAATTCCTCTGATTCCGCGTTGGCAGATCTCTAGGCATTGGAAACCTAGTATTCACGTATAGTACATGATTGCGTTCCATGTGACTTATACTTGAGCTTTTCGATATATGCGACCAGTACCTAAACTTTTATATATAAGCGAGTGACTGACTGTAGGCGTTGTAAAACAAATTTGGTCAAATTCAGGAATTCTGTTTTATCACATTCAGGTAGGGAAATGCTTTAGGAAATTATTATATATAATATATCTGCTTGCAAATGCAATGATCATCGACTTGCATTGTAGACTTAAAATGAAATCTGAGTTTCTTAAGTCAAATCTGGACAAGGGCTCATAATGAAAAATTAACAGTCATCACTATCCCATGCATATGCGCGCGCTCGAGAGAGAGAGAGAGAGAGAGAGAGAGAGAGAGAGAGAGAGAGAGAGAGAGAGAGAGAATGTTTTTCACTCTGCTACTACAAGAATAATTTGATGGCAAACTTTTAAAATGCGTCATGTATATAATACTGCAAATCTATTTAACTTATTATAAGAGCAATATACTCTGATATGTTCCAAAGCCAAATAAACTAATTATCATACAATAGATAAAAAAATAAACTGAAAGATAAATAAAAAACAAAGATAATATATCAATACTCAGATATTAACTAAAATGATTGCATTCGCTACACACCAATTCCATATTTGGAGTTTTTTTAAATTTAATATTATTATCTTTTTTGTCATGGTGACCTCATTAATTCACACACTCACATATTGATATAATCAGAATAATATTCAATCCGGGGCAAACTTGCTCTTTTATAAAAAACACACTTGTACCCTTATAAATGAAAAATAATAAAAAACTTAATAAATAAAAAAAACATACACTTGTACCGTAAATAGAAATAAAAAAAACAATAAAAACACATTGAAAGTAATAGATAAAAAAAAAAAACATACCTGACTTCAAAAGATAAAAGACACCCGCACTGTAATAAGTAAAAAAAAACACAGTTGTATTTTAATGAATAAAAAACACACTTGCAGGTTAATAAATAAAACAAATCCTTAGCGCATTAATTCAGAATAAAAAACACATGCTTGGATTTTAATTAAAAAAAAAAATTGGCGTTAATGAATAAAAAGACACACACTTGCAAATCAATATGTCAGAAAACAAACACATGCATCTAAGAAAAAATAAAAAACACACAATTGCACTTTCCGTGTTAATAAATAAAAAAAACACAAAAACACACCCTGCACTTCAATATAGTAAAAAAAACATACTTTGCACTTTAATATAATAAGAAACACAGACTTGCATATTAATAAATAATAAAAAAAAACACATACTTGGAATTCAACAAATAAAAAAAAACACTCAGCTGCTAGAGAGAGAGAGAGAGAGAGAGAGAGACACCTACAGTAAGAACAGGTAATTTTGATCAAAGAGGCATATACGAGTCAACATTCACACGGCTTCTTCGAATTTCATAAGGGGCCATTTTTTTTTTTATCCAGATGATTTTTAACGATGACAAGCAACTTACAATGATGAACTCTTGCAGGAGGGTGAGTCAGCCAATTTCGCCTCCGCGGCGCGCTCGTAGGAATGCGCTGCGCCCGGGCCAAACCGTGTAAAATATGCCCCCCCACCCCCCCCCCCCCCCCCGCCCCCCCACCCCCCCACCCCCGTACCAAAAAAAAAACACCCTTCCCCACCTTACCAACCACATCGCTTATCTATCGAAGGGGTTGGTTTCTCTGGTTGCTTAGGAGTCTATAGGCAAGTGTGTTTTTTTTTTTTACATTTATCAAAGTGAAAGTGTTGTTTTTTTTTAATACTGTGTGTTGTTTTATACCGTTTGTGGTTAAAAAAAATAAAAAAACACCCTTCCACATCACCAACACATCGCTTATCTATCGAAGGGGTTCTCTGTTGCTTAGGAGTCTATAGGCAAAAATGTTTTTTTTACATTTATCAAAGTGAAAGTGTGTTTTTTAAATACTGTTTGTGTGTTTTTTAATTTTTCATTACAATGAAAAACTTCCACCCGGAACACCACAATCTCGTATCGAAGGGGTGTGTGTTTTTTCATTCAACATGCATGCGTATGTTTATTTTATTTATCAAAGTGCAAGCGTGTGTTTTTTTTTATTATAAGTGTGTGTTTTATTTATTAAGGTTAAAAAGTTTCCCCGGGCCCCAACAACCTGATTTCCCATCGAAGGGAGTGTTTGTTATTTACTAAAGTGTAAGTGTTTAAGTGCTTTTTTTAAGCACAACCATATGATTTTTGTTTATTACTGCAAAAGTGTTTGCTTTTATTTATCAATATAAAAGTATTTTTTTTTAGCCATTAAAGTGCAAATGTTCTTTTTTATATATATTTATCACTATGCAAGTGTTTTTTTTTCTACAGTTCGGAATCCTTCACAAAAAAAGTCCTTCTGGGACTTCAGAAGGACGTCCCAGGGAAGAAATGATTAGGATTTCTTCGGGTCGGCGCTGGATTCCTTCGGGAGCCTCAGAAGGAACCATCCTCAACTTCACCTACAGCTCTCTCTCTCTCTCTCTCTCTCTCTCTCTCTCTCTCTCTCTGCTCACACGTGCGGAAAGGTCCCTCAGGAGTCTTTGAACAATTTCGGTTCATTACGGTGTAATTTGTCAAAACGTTATACCAATGAATTCAATTAGAAATCCGACAATTTTCTCTCTCTCTCTCTCTCTCTCTCCTCTCTCTCTCTCTGGCCGCTGTCATTTTCCGTATTTACCACGGTCTCGTTCTTTCAGACAGATTTTATATATGTGCGCGGTGTGTGTGTATATATATATATATATATATATATATATATATATATATATATATATATATATATATATATATATAATTTTTTATAGCGGTCTCTTTCCTTGAGTCGGGGCAGCTCGGGTACTTAGTCCTTCCAGTAATTGAGCTTTGGGTAAAAAAAAAATTAACAAATAAAAAATAAAAAAGAAGCTAGCACGAGCTTTTTGTTATACCGACAATGAAGCTTCACCAAAAATAATAATAAAAAAGGAAGTTAGCGTGAGCTTTTGTTTTTTACGATAATGAAGCTTCAGAAAAATTAATATTAATAAAGAAAAGAAAAGGTAGCGCGAGTTTTTTTTTTTTTTTTTTTTTTACCGATAATGAAGCTTAACGAGCTTCAGTAAGAAAAAATGCTGGCGTGAGCTCTTTTTTTTTTTTTTATGTAATATGAAGCTTCACGTAAATAAAAATTAAAAATTAAGCCATTGCAAACATTTTTTTTACCAATAACGAAGTTGCAAGTAAAGGAAAAAAATAGAAGCTCGCTAACTTTTTTTCCAATAAAAAAGCTCGAGGTAAAAAAATAAATAAATAAAAAAACTATCGCGAGATTTTTCTTTTTTTCTTTTACACCTGAATCTTCATTACTGGTAGATTAAGTTCATTGTCGTAAGGGTTGGCATCCAAAACTACTGTAAGTAATCAAGGCACCGTGCCTCGGGGGAGTGGGGGGGGGGGGCGGTCGGAATTCGGCAATTGGCCCTAATAAAGTACCCATAGAGAGAGCGAGTTGGGGTCGAAAAGAGTCATTAACAGCCTCCCGAATTTTTATCCGGTCGGTAAACTAGTTAGGAATTTATTGTCCAAAAAGGTCTGACGGAATTATAAATCTAACGGTAATCTGACGAACGAAGGGGGGCGGTGGGGGGTGGGGGGTGGGGGAGGAGGATAGTTGGGGGTTGGTTATATATATAACGGGTACATGAAGGAGTGACGAAATTGGATTATATTTTTTAAGGAAAGAATCGAAAGAAATGAGACGCCATTTTAGAAGTGTGAAAGGTATCTTAAGAGAAACTAAATTGATTTTGTGCAATTTAGACCCCCAAAAGTTCAAGAGAAGATGCAATTCATTACTTCCCTAAAACTCTCTTTTTACTTTGATAATTTACTCACAGTTTTATCTATTAAATTATAATTTTGTTAATCTATATTTTTTCTGGTATTTCCTATTACATTCTGCCACTACTTTCGAACGAACACCGTAATATTCTTATGGAAGCTTGAATTCCAAGTCAGTGGTCCCTTTTTGGTGGTCTTGTTCCATATGAATAGAGTTCATCTTCTGATAATAATTGAATAATAATAATAATAATAATAATAATAATAATAATAATAATAATAATAATAATAATAATAATAAATTACATTCTTTAGAAGCTTGAATTTCAAGTCAGTGGCCCCTTTGGTGGTCTTGTTCCATATGAATAGGGTTCATCTTCTGAATAATAATAACATCTCTATCGCTCATATGAGGCATTGGACATTGACAGACTGCTGATTTAACTGGCGACGCAGTTGCAAAGGTCATCGACGCGAAGGAAAATGAATAATAATAATAATATTTCAATAGTTCATATGAGGCATTGGACATTGACCGACTGCTGATTTAACTGGCGACGCAGTTGCAAAAGGTCATCGAAACGAAAGGAAAAATGAGGTCAGAAATTAAAAACGTAATTTACTGCCAGGGAACAACTTAAGCCAACAGATAAGTGATTCCAGCGGTCAGTCTTTCCAGGACTAAACCAACGTCCTTCGTAAGAGCATCTCTCTCCATGACTGGAGGACAATAAAGAATCACTGGACGGGGAGGAATCAACATCTCTCACCCCATCCTGGATAATAGGATACGAGGGAATCACAATGGGAAAAACTGCTGGATTATGCGCGCTCGAGTGAATTATCACGTCTCAGTGGCGCCGATTATCACCGAGTTATCGCCAATTATCTCCCGGCCATTAAAAGCCTCGGCCGTAGGAGAGACAGCAGAAGGAGGAGCTGGAGGAGTATCATTTGCGGTAGGAGTTAGCCGTCCCCCTCCTCCCCTTCGCCCCCCCCGCCCCCTTGGGCCCCCTGCACTATCTTACTATTCAAGAAAGCCCCTAATTCACCGCGGAGTCAGATGGCGCGATAGCGCAGCAATTAGCGTATCTGGGGAGCTCCGGTAGGTAGCAGAGACATCATTAGCGTCCTTCACAGTTCTAATGTCCAGTAGACTATATCTTACCTGACCGAAATCATAATGAAGGCCCGGAGAGAGAGAGAGAGAGAGAGAGAGAGAGAGAGAGAGAGAGATGAGACGAGAGAGAGAAATTAAGCCAGCCTTATGCTGGCACGGGCTCTTGCTCTTCAGCAGCCCGTAACTGAGAGAGAGAGAGAGAGAGAGAGAGAGAGAGAGAGAGAGAGAGAGAGAGGTAAGGGGACGTGGGGGGGGTGGGGGGGGGGGGGGGGGGGGAAGGCTTGGCAATGAATCTGGAGACAAACATTTTCTTCGTAAGAGATCAGGTATGAAGCCATGAGTTTTTCTTATTTTGGGGTGTTGAAATCAAACTACAGATATTAAAAATAGATATATAATTGTGAATAAATATAAAAAATAACAAATAAACACTGAGATGCGAATAGAAATATGAAAGTGGCGGTGAGACATGAAAAAGTAAGTAAAAATAACGAAAATAAAAAAATAAAACATTAAAAAGAGAAAAATCAATATAAATATAAAAGTGAAAAAATATGATCCTATTTCACCGAGTGAAGGAAAAAATAAAGCAGTTTAGAATAAAACTCTTTTATAGTTTATCATTACTTTTGTAATTTAATCATTACTTTTACAGTTTAATCATTACCTCTGCAGTTAATCATTAGTGACAGCTCACGCTTAAAACATTTGTCGTCTTACATTTAAGTCAAAACGCATCATTCGTGAAATTGAAAAGGTGACTGATGGCGGGAAAAATGACAGATCTTCCGAGGCAGAAAGCGCAAAGAAAACCAGACAGTTCTCAGCGAATAGTTCTTAAAAAAACAGTACAGACTAAACAGATAGATAGACAAGCAAACACACACACACACATACAGAAGCACGCAGCAACAGACACAAGAATATCGTGAAATTGCAATAAATGGTTTGAACGATGTCAGCCCGTGAGATAAATAAGTGGTCTCTTAAGTACTCTTTAGACGCGAGGAGGGAACTCGATCTTGAGATGTTTGGGAAATCATCAGGGTTGTTGAGTGTACATATATATATATATATATATATATATATATATATATATATTATATATATATATATATATATTATATATAATATATTCCTTCCACACTTCTTTTGTGCGAAATAGGACGCTGTCAAAATCTAACGTCTATGTTGGGTCTTAGGGCAACCTTGATTAACAGTTATATTTTATGGTTCATGTGCATATGAATATATTTGTGTGTTGAAATATATATTATATTAACTATCTGGTATCTTGATCTTTTTGTTTACCTGGTAACTTTTCATTTCAACTCTATCTTATAATGGACGAAAGCGCTCTGCTACGAATTTCTGCTTACTATAATTTCTCGTGTGGTATTCGCGTTATAATACCATGAAGTCACGTGCATCTACTTGTGATTTTTTAGCATATATATTATATATATATATATATATATATATATATATAATATATATATATATATACATACACACACACACACACACATACACACACATATATATAGATATATATATATATAAAATATATATATATATATACTTATATATACATATAATAGATGGATAGAGAGATATATAAAGAGCCTTTAGAACTATGTATAACGCCCGTCAAAGAAGCTTGAAAAGGCAAGGACATGTACACAGGAATTCAGCAGAGCATACGAATATACATACAAATAAATAAACAAATGTAATAGAAAAATTAATAGAAAAAGGTTAGAAAATTAGATAATTCTGTCACTTAAACACGACTATTCTTATTTTACTGTAGATGCTCATGTAAATAAAAAAAACAATAAAATTTATATAAAGTTAATAAAAATGAAAGAATAAAAAAATTACATTTTTATTTCACCGTAGATGCACATCTAAATTCTGAATTTAAAAAAAAGTTATACAAAAGTGAATAAAATGAAAGAATGAAAAAAAGTACATTTTTATAGTACCGTAGATGCACATCTAAATTTGTGAATGAAAAAATTAAAAAGTTCGAGTATAAAAGGTAAAAAGTGAAAATAAAATGGAAAAAAATAAAAAAGAAAAGTAAGTCTTACCCAAGAGAAAATTGGTTCAGTTTATACACTGAAGAGCAGGCAAAAGCATTTTTTTTCTGTCGGTGTAATAAGGCAAAGTGCTTGCATCAAAGGTGTTGTCGGGCCATGCAATAATCTATGCCATGAGGGGAGGGAGGGAGGGAGGGAGGGAGGGAGGGAGGGAGGGAGGGGAGGGAGGGAGGGGAAGGAGGGTTGCCTACTATAAATCCCCCACAGAGGCGGTGTCTTAGTGGAAAAAAAAATAAAAAGGTCTGTAAAACAGGAAGGGAACAAAAGAGAATGTCTGATAAAGGAGGGAAGGGGAGAGGAGACGTGACGAAGGATAAGGAACTGGAAGGATTTGAATTGAGGGAACAAAAGAGAATTTATGATAAAGCACAGGGGATAAGAAACTGGAAGGATGTGAATTGAGGGGGCAAAAGAGAATTTATGATAAAGAGGAGGAACAAGACGTGACGTAGGATAAGTAATATAGTAGGTCTGAACGTGATGGTAAAATGTTAAAATATAAAAACGTAATAAGAAAATAGCCGGTAAAATACGAAGGAACAAAAGAGAATGTGTTATAAAGAAGAAGACATGATTAGAAAAAATGTTTTGAATTTTGTAATGAAATGTGAAAATAAAATAAATACGGAAAAATATCTAAAATACGAAAGATTCGAATCGAGGAGAATACAATAGAATGCACGATAAAGGAAGAGAAACAAGACGAAGGATGAGGATTAGAATAGGTCTGAAATTTAGTAACAAAATGTGTGAAAATTTGAATAAAAGTGGTTTACGTAAGAAGTTCTTAAATGCTTGAATATCATATTATGAATGATTGGAAAGAAAGGTATGTGTATATGTAAGCAGAAGAGAGGAAAAAATGAATTAACGGGTTTATTAGAAGTAAATGCTCAACAGAAAATTTGATAAATACGAGAATTTTTCTGAAATGTATCAAGACCGTAATGAAATTACATGAAATAACAACGGCCTTTAGATTAGATAATAAGATCGCCCATTACATAGGGAAAAATTAAAAATAATAAAATCAAAGACATGGAATTAGAAAGTGAACCTAAATACAGAAAATTGGGAAACAAGAAAAAATAAAGAATAACAGGAGAAGAAGAAGGGAATGAAAGACACCCCCAATAATCAATAAAAGGCAACGAAATTTAATTAGAAATAGAACCTAAATATAGAAAGCTGGGAACCAATAAAGAATAACAGAAGAAGAAGAGAATAAAGAATAATAATCAATAAAATGCAACGAAATAATAATAGAGAAAACAGAGCAATTGAAACTCGGCAATATCCAGAGCTTCAACGTAGGACGACGAAGTACAGGGAATAAAAGGAAGAGAAAGGAGAAGGGAGAAAAAAAAAGTGAATGAAAAATGATGTTTACACGGAAAGGAGGAGGAGGAGGAGGAGGAGGAGGGACGGTGATGGCTAAGAGAATAGAGGAAGTTATTCTTTTTTTTTTTTCTTTTCTTCCTCACAGAGAGGGGAATAACTTTGTTAGGGGGAACTGCAAAGCGGCACTAAAAGAGGTGAGGGTTAGAGGGGAGAAAACGCCTTAGTTATTATTATTATTATTATTATTATTATTATTATTATTATTATTATATTGTGCTAGAAGAAGTAGGAGTATCGGTGGAACGAAAGCATTAGTCAGTGTTATCAAACCTGAACAGTTGAAATAAATAAATAAATATAATAATAATAATAATAATAATATAATAATAATAATAATAATAACGAAAAATACATTACTTGAAAGCACACAAATAAGATTCTACTACATAACAAATAGTAAAAATGACAAATATATATATATATATATATATATATATATATATATATATATATATATATATATATATATATATATATATAGAATACATGTAACGACATAATTTTGATAACATTATAATCTCACTGATAAAACTGCTTATTTGTCTCTATCCATACTCTGCAATTTTTTCGCTCAATCCACAAGCTTGTAAAGTAACCCGGACGATAATTATCTCCCAGAAGATGAAGAAGAAGAAGAAGAAGAAGAAGAGAGAAGAGAGAAGAAGAAGAAGAAGAAGAAAAAGATAAAACTGCTAATTTGTGTCTCTCCATACTACAATTTTTCCTCTCAATCAACCAGCTTATAAAGTAACCCAGATGATAATTATCTCCAAGAAAAAAAAATGAAACAGGAAGAAGAAGAAGAAGAAGAAGAAGAAGAAGAAGAAGAAGAAAAAAAGAAGAAGAAAAACGCTAAATGGGACGTCTAGAACTTTACTGCCGTAGAATAAGCGCTCGCCGATCTAGTACATCAAAACTGATGACTGTGTTTTCGGGCGATCGTATCAGCTGGCTTTGGCTTGCGTCCGCTCCTTATTAGCAGTCGCTGCAGTGTGCAATTTTCGCTTCGCAATTGCACACTGGAGGTGACTGTTGCAGCTACCGTATTGCAAGGCAGTAATTGGCCCCTCGTATAATTTCGGCGGTCCGAGTGTCGGTCGGTAACGGAGTCCTCTCTTATTTTATGGGGGTTATTTGAGAGAGAGAGAGAGAGAGAGAGAGAGAGAGAGAGAGAGAGAGAGACGTACTTGGTTATAATTGAATAATATATTTCTTTTATTTGTTTCGCATTTAGTTATTACACTTAAAATAAAGGGTGTCCATAAAGTCCCAGCACCATTTCAAGAAATAAATACTTGTAAGGGTATTGGGATTTTATGGACACCCTGTATATGTATGTGTAAATGTATATGTGTATATATACACATATATATATATATATATATATATATTATATATTACATACATACATATAAAATATATTTATGTATGTATGTATATATATAATATAAATACATATAAAATATATATATGTATATATATATATATATATATATATATATATATATATATATATATATATATATATATAGCAGAAGCAGAAGACAATTTGTTTTTCACTGAAAAAAATAATCAACCAAACAAGAAATCAATCTAAAATTCCTTCCGGTATTTTACGACTGATGAACGAAGAACGCTTTGAGAGAGAGAGAGAGAGAGAGAGAGAGAGAGAGAGAGAGAGAGAGAGAGTTTCCAAGCTTTCACTCTACCGGAGGGACGGGGGGCGGGACGATCTTTGAAGGAAACAGAAAACTACCTCTTACGATCCATCTACTTTACGTTTTCTATAAATAAAAACAGACATTTTCTTTACCATTTAATTGTTATTTAGTTGCCTCGACTAAATAAACATCTAGGACAAACAAAGCAAGAGGAACATCTTTGAAACGGAACTGAGTAGATTCTTAAGAGAGAATGTTCGTTCGGAAAGAACTCACACTGCTAACGAGACACTCTCCATTTACAGCTTCAGCTGGTGTCAACAAAGAGGGTGTGAGGCTAGCGACCTCACTCTTAATAGACTCGCTGCAATAATGTTGACGCATCATGGTAATATAATCTGAATCAATACAGGGATACCAATAAATACAGGGATACCAATAAATACAGGGAATACCAATAAATTCAGGGATATCAATAAATTCAGGAGTACCAATAAATTCAGGTACAAATAAATTCAGTTACAAATAAATTCAGGAATAACAATAAATTCAAAGTTGTAGATAAATTCAGTGATACCAATAAAGTCAGGGTTGTAAATAAATTCTGGGATACCAATAAATACAGGGGTACCAACAAATTCAGGGTTACAAATGAATTCAGTTAGAAATAAATTCAGGAATAACAATAAAGTCAGGGTCGTAAATAAATTCAGGGATACCAATAAATTCAGGGTTTTAAATAAGTTTAGGGATTTCAATTAATTCTGGGTTGTAAATAAATTCAGGGTTACAAATAAATTCAAGGATTCCTAGAAATTCAGTGTTACAGATAAATTCAGGGATACAAATTTGATTCAGGGATACCAATATATTCTGGGATACCAGCAAATATTCAGGGTTACAAATAATTTCAGGGATACAAATAAATTTATGGTTACCAATAAATTTAGGGTTTAAATAGATTAGGATTTCAAATTAATCCAGACACCAATAAATTCAGGAATAGCATACCAATAAATTCAGGGTTAGGAATAAATTCACGGCAACAAATAAATTCAGGGGTACCAATAAATTGGGGATACCAAAAAATTCAGGGTTGCAAAGAAACTATGGTTCAAATAAATTCAGGGATACCAGCAAATACAGGGATACCTATAAATTCAGGGTTGCAAATAAATTAGAATTACAAGTAAACTCAGGGATACCAATAAATATAGGGATACTAACGTTCCCATGTCCTTCCATACAGCTATCGATGAAAGATGGTTATTACCATCTTCATTCAGCCTCTATCCTTATCATATTGTCTTCAGGATGACTGATAGGATATTGGATCTTTCACTCTTACTCTCTGGGTCATATATATACTATGAAGTGCTTTCAAGTGCTAATGATATTTATTCACTAGACGGTCTGTTTAAAAATATAAAAAACGACATATTGTATATATATATATAATATATATATATATATATATATATATATATATATATATATATGACTGGTAAAAATGTTCTGTTACAACAGAATTCCATCTAATAAAAGGAGCCCATAAAAACGCCAAAATATAAGAAATAAGTACTATATTTCAGACTGCTGCTCTCTCTCTCTCTCTCTCTCTCATCATCAGGTAGGTAATGAAGAGAGAGACAACAGTCTCTGAAATAGAGTACTTACTTTCTATATTTTAAGCGTTTTTATGGGCTTCTATTTTATATATATATATATATATATATATATATATATATAAATATATATATATATATATATATATTGCAAACAAACATAAAACAAGGTAAATGCATCTTCGGATTGTCTCTTCAATTATTAGGAATTTTAACCTCACTCAAAACGATCCCAAAATACCTCCTTTAAATAGATTTAAATAAAATACAAACGAGATAACTCGCCAACTATAAAAAAATACACACAAGAAACCCAATACACACATAAACTCACAAACACACACACCCACACACGGAAGTACACACGGACAGACGTCCCCTTATAATTGATAGGTGAAGGCTCGAGAGAGTTCGGATCTTCACTTAGCACGTCATAAATCTCCCAGGAACGGGGGGCCGCCCTTGGACCAGGGAGGGAGGTGGGGAAGGGGGAGGAAGAGGGGGGGTGCTTGAGTTGGAAAAGGGGCGGGACGACAAAGGGGGGAAAGGGGGGAAGAGCTTTAGGGGGATAGGGGTTAGGCAGGTGACGAGGGGAGGGGTACATAAGCAGAGGTCTTGGAAGGGGGTGGGTACAAAGCAGAGGAACTGGTCGGGGGGATACAAAGCAGAGGGACTGGTCGGGGGATACAAAGCAGAGGAACTGGTCGGGGGATACAAAGCAGAGGAACTGGTCGGGGGGATACAAAGCAGAGGAACTGGTCGGGGGATACAAAGCAGAGGAACTGGTCGGGGGATACAAAGTTAGCTATTAAGCCCCATTAGTAACAGAAGCTCACATTCCGCTTAATACCTGTACTTATCATATATAGCAATTCTGGCCGGAACTATTTCGTTTGTCCCCCGTAAGGAAAATACTGAATTTGATAATATTGTGACATTTGAAAACATTCGCCTTGAATTTGAGGTTTTCAATTGTATCTGTACCTCTGTGTGAGAGAGAGAGAGAGAGAGAGAGAGAGAGAGAGAGAGAATGATGAATTGGTAGAGCAATGTCTCAAGCATTATTAAAAAATCTGCTCAGTCCAAATAATTGTTGCATGATTTAACTATCAAGCAAATAAATAAATAAATAAATGAATAAATAAATAAATAAATAAATAAAAAAGATAAAAAAATAAAAGCGTGGAAGTTATCCCATGACAATAACAAACAGCAAGTTGATAAATCCTTTTTTTTTCATTTATTTATTTTTCTTTTAAAGTCTGATGTCACATCCATCCAATATTTCAGCGGCGCACCAGATGACGCTTGGCTGCAATCTCCGATATGTGGATGTAATTTTGTGTGGGAAGGTCCGGATTATTTCGATTTTCAGTTTGAACTATGTGATGTGCCGCAGCAATAAATATTATTCTTATGTTGCGGGGTTTCTTTTATAGACAATTTTAGCTAATCCGAAATAAACAAATAATATTCTTAACCGTCCCTATATGTCAGATAGTCTCAAGGGGAGTAAGAAAGATACTGTAGTGTTTTATACTATATTATTAAATTACAAATTATTTAATTATCATCTTTAAAATACTTCTATATCCTCTAAACCTCTAACCTACCACCATTCAAGAAAACAGTTCGCTTTCACAAAAACATAAAATTAGATTTTTTTTTTTCAGTAAATGGCGAAATATGCTATGTTGCCTCACATATTCATAATACACATTGCAGTTGATAATAAAAATGTTCAGCTCTATAAGTGAACTTGTCAGATTTGAAGCTGAGAGAGAGAGAGAGAGAGAGAGAGAGAGAGAGAGAGAGAGAGAGAGAGAGAGAGAGAAACGATGCTATGTCCATCTACTTTAATTACAACCTTTGTAATTGTTTTTTGATGTGGTGGAAAAATCAACTTTCAAAGAAAGGCACTAATTACCAAACTGCAAAATATGAAAAAATCAGAATATGCTAAAAACATTACTATAAAACTG
>NC_087203.1:115218048-115243048 GCF_015104395.2 Macrobrachium nipponense | reverse complement strand
GTGCAGCTGATGGATGGACTGTCAACGGTCCAATCCTGCCGTTGGAGGACTTACCCGTAAGAAGAAAGAGGGAGGGGTCCTCTGTCTCTCTCTCTCTCTCTCGTATTTTTATTTTGCTATTCCTTCACATCTTCTTATTTTGACTGGAAATAATTTGGAAATACTCTAAACCTTTCCATCATTTTCTGTGCCCCCTCCACCCTCTCTCTCTCTCTCTCTCTCTCTCTCTCTCTCTCTCTCTCTTCTCTCTTATTTTTATTTTGCTATTCCTCTAGATCTCCATCTTGTGACTTGAAACAATCTGGAAATTATTGATACGAAAACCGTCCGGCATTTATTGTAATGTATACACACACTCTCTCTCTCTCTCTCTCTCTCTCTCTCTCTCTCTCTCTCTCTCTCAAATATTTACTCCGCAATCTCTTTCCACAGGAAATATCATTTTTTGACAACCTATCTGGAAATTATTGATTCCAAATCTGCCTATCGGTTATTTATTGCCCTTCTCTCTCTCTCTCTCTCTCTCTCTCTCTCTCTCTCATTTTTGTTAGACCTCAATATGAGCGCTTTTGTATAAAACTGCACTGACGAATCTGAGGAGCTCTCTCTCTCTCTCTCTCTCTATATATATATATATATATATATATATATATATATATATTATATATATATAGATATATATATATATATATATAATAATAAACTTTGTGTAAATTGTCAAGGAAAAGCTAAGCAAAAAAAATTTCGGCACCTTTCTAAAATCACAGTAAAAAAAAAACGTAGAAAGAAGTAGAAAATGAAAAAAATATCGTATAAAATAAAAATATAAAAATAAAATAGTCAGGTATCAATTTTGATTTGTGTCACCGTCAGCGACTCTCTCGATATTGCAACGTCATCTTAATAACATCGAAATATACGTCATTTGTCAAATACTCAGCGATTGAGACAACTCCCACCAAAAGCTCTTTCTTTTCGTAGAGAGAGAACTAAATCAAATAAGACTGAGGGAATGGCTGACTAATATCCGTTGCATTACGTTGCAGGCTTTTCATTCTTCAGTTCCAGTGGCTCAGAATAAAAAAAATACATTATCATTACATGCCATTACAATTAAATTCATCTCTCTTGCATTTCCATTTGACAGGTTGAAGATTACTTATAAATTCCAGTTTGCCTCATATATTATCACATTACAGGTTGGATATTACCGATACATGTTACAGAAAACACTGTCATCGATATGTTCCATTAAACTAATAATTCTTTTCATACAGACTTAAGTTTAAGTATATCTTACTTTAACCAGACCACTGAGCTGATTAATTTTTATTGACTTTGCAAGGAACCAATTGGTTACTTAGCAACGGGACCTGCTACAGCTTATTGTGGGATCCGAACCACATTATATCAAGAAATGTATTTCTAATCGCCAGAAATACATTCCTCTGATTCCGTGCTGACTGCAGCTGGGGGCGAACTCTGGCTACCAGATCGGGAGGCGAGTATCTTACCGACTCGTCCAGTGAGGAAGTGAATACACACTCCAGGTGTCTTAAGGCATAACTGTGTCTGACTGAATGCAATGCACTGCTACCCTGAAAACAATACCAACTGTATTTCACTTACAATTTATCTATTTATTTATTAACTTGCTAAATTAATTTTTTTATCTAATAATTGATATCTTCTTTATGTATTTTCGATCACCTTGTGCTCTTCCTCTCAAACGA
Source organism: Macrobrachium nipponense (assembly GCF_015104395.2). Taxonomy (NCBI): domain Eukaryota; kingdom Metazoa; phylum Arthropoda; class Malacostraca; order Decapoda; family Palaemonidae; genus Macrobrachium; species Macrobrachium nipponense. The sequence continues at coordinate 115,241,315 of NC_087203.1, read as the reverse complement.
ACACCATAATATTCTTTGGAAGCTTGAATTTCGAATCAGTGGCCCCTTTGGTGGGCTTGTTCCATATGTATAGGGGCCCATTTTCTGAATAATAATATTAATGAATTGTAAAAAAATTATTATTATTTGCATTCGCTGTAACTGTGAGGTAGATATAATTTACATACTACCACACGTTACAGGAGAAATTCATTTGAATGTTCGTTAAAGTGATAAAAAGTTCTATTATTTGCAGTTGTTTTTGCCGAAAGGTATCAATGTGTCTGATTTAACTTTTGACAAAAATTATAAATAAATTAATTCATCGCAAAAGCAGTCCTACGAGAGAGAGAGAGAGAGAGAGAGAGAGAGAGAGAGAGAGAGAGAGAGAGAGAGAGGAATGGGTATTCAGATTTACATATTGTAAGAAATGCAAACGGAAGATATAATCCCTGAGAGAGAGAGAGAGAGAGAGAGAGAGAGAGAGAGAGGTTTTCACATATATACAATGTAAATGAAATGCAAACTGAAGATGAATCTCACAGAGAGAGAGAGAGAGAGAGAGAGAGAGAGAGAGAGAGAGAGACAAACACACACACACACACACACGTTCCAGCGAGCCGCGGAATCATAGCAATCTCATTTGAATTCCGGAACATTAAGCTAATTTGGTAGAAAATGTGAAGACATTACTCATCCCTGGGAGTGGAAAGCCAACGTTAACGTTATCGGGTCTGTCTCAAATTGGAGAAGGTGATGAGTTTCTAATTTGGGATCAGCCACCATGGATGTTATGGCCAGATATTTGAACAGGGTTAATAATGCTTAAACACGAATAATAATAATAATAATAATAATAATAATAATAATAATAAAATAATAATAATAATAATAATAATAATAATAATAATCCCACCTCTTTCAAAAAAGAGTCTTCTCTATTTATAATAAAAAAAAACAGAGAGAACTCTTTACAAATTACTAACGCAGCTGATGCAGCAATATTTTTCAATAATAATAATAATAATAATAATAATAATAATAATAATAATAATAATAATATATGGGCTTGTTCCACACGAATATAGTTCATCTTCTGATAATAATAATAATAATAATAATAATAATAATAAGGAGAAAAAAAACAAATCCACAGTTATGTAAATGTACATATATTTAAGTTTAAAACAGAAAAAAATAGCTTTCGGGAATCTGTACCGTACAGATTCCCGAAAGCTATCTTTTCTGTTTTAAACTTAAATATATTGTACATTTACATAAACTGTGGATTTGTTTCTCCATTGAAGACTCGTGCTACTATGAGGAATTTTTAATAATAATAATAATAATAATAATAAGTATAGAGGACTGCGTCAACATCGAGAACAGAGCACTGGGGCAATATCTGAAAACCAGTGAAGACGAGTGGCTAAAGAGTGCATGGGAAAAAAGGACTAATAAAAGTAGACGAAGACCCAGAAATATACACAGAGATAGGAGAACGACAGACAGAACAGAGGACTGGCACAACAAACCAATGCACGGACAATATATGAGACAGACTAAAGAACTAGCCAGCGATGACGCATGGCAATGGCTACAGAGGGGAGAGCTAAAGAAGGAAACTGAAGGAATGATAACAGCGGCACAAGATCAGGCCCTAAGAACCAGATATGTTCAAAGAACCGATAGACGGAAATAACACATTCCCATATGTAGGAAGTGCAATACGAAAAATGAAATCCATAAACCACATATCAAGCGAATGTCCGGCGCTTGCACAGAACCAGTACAAAAAGAGGCATGATTCAGTGTCAAAGCCCTCAGGAGCCTTTGCAAGAAAACATCAGCTACGAGCACACTGAGGGAAGTGATAGAAACGATCAGGCAAAGCCTCTGGACTATGGTATCAGACGGATAGGGTGATTACGCGCAACATAGACCAGGACTGACGTTGATGACAAAGTCAAGAAGAAAGTATCACTCATTGATGTGCGCAATAACCATGGACACCAGAGTTGAACAGAAAGAGATGGGAAAAAAGGGAAATAAGTATCAGATCTGAAAAACGAAATAGAAGGATAGGGATTATGGGATATGCCAGTGGAAATCGTACCCCTAGGAGCACTAGGCCGATCCCAAGATCCCTGAAAAGACTCATAGAAAAACTAGAGGCTGAAGTAGCCCAGGGGACTCAGCAGAGAGGTGATCCTAAGAAAAACGGCACACTAGTAGAAGGAGTGATGGACTCATAGGAGCATGGATGCAAAACCCGGAACCCCACATATAAATACCACCAGTCGAATTGGAGGACTGTGATGGAGCAAAAAAAAAAAAAAAAAAAAAATAATAATAATAATAATAAAGGGAGAAGACTCATTTAAGCAGGTTGTGTTGAAAAGAGCTGGCAACATAGCTGGATTAATTTTGTACTTTAAAAGGGTTGTAAAAATCTATTCCATCATGCTACCATTTTCAAAAACAAGAACAAGAACAACATACAAACAACAACAACAAAACAAAAACAACAACAAACAACAACAACAACAACAACAAAATAAGAAAATACTAATAATAATAATAATAATAATAATAATAAATAATAATAATAATATATAATGACTAAAAATAATCCATCCTCTGATGTCGTTTCCACTAAGACTCATTAATATAAAAGCTATCTACTGCCCATTTATAAGGTATTAAAACTACATTTCATTTATTTTACCGAAGATAAGAAACTCACTTCAGGATGGATTCAGAGTATATAAATAGAAGTAAGCAGGTATGTATATATCAGTTATACCGTCGTATTATTACTGCATAGGAATAAAAAACGAGACATTGAAAGAGTCGTAGATGAAACGGAAACTCAGAAACTAAGAGCTACCGGATGTCGTACAGTAACTAACCACCTGACCCCACAGCATTGGCTTGAATAACAAAACGATGATTTGCATAGAATTATTGATTATCATCATGATTATTACAACTTACGAAACCGCATATAGAAATATACATATATACATACACACACAAACAACACACACACACACACACATATATAATATATATAATAATATATATATATAATATATATTAGATATATAATACAGAGAGAGAGAGAGAGAGAGTCCGATAATTATCCTCATTCTAACAGAGTAGCAACTTTTAAACTCGCATATATATAAATCTATAATATATATAATATATATATATATATATATAGATATATATATATATATTAATATATATAGATATATATATATCTATATATATATTATATATATATATATATATAATATTAATATATATAATATATATATATATATAATATATAGAATATATATACATATATATATATAAAATATATATCTATATATATATATATAATATATAAATATTATATATATATATTATATTATATATATTTAGCTGTGTGTGTGTGTGTGGTGTAGTGTGTGTGTGTGTGCGGCTTAATATTGTATGACCTAAGTACATCTACAAAATGCACAAATGTAACTAGATTAAATAATAATAATAATTTTTTTTTTTGCTCTATCCATAGATCTACAATAATAATAATAATAATCATTAAAATAATAATAATATAATAATAAAATAATAATAATAATAATTAATATTATTATTATATTTATTATTATACTATATTATTATATTATTATTATTATTATTATTATTATTATTATTATGATTACAACTAACAGCCGCCTCAGGAGCTAAGCTAATCCACCCTGCAAGAAATAACACATTGTGACAAAATTTAAGCCCAACATTCAAACATAAAAAACTGCGGTACTGGCGCATTCGAATAAACCACCCCTCAAAAAATAAAATAAATAAAAAAATAGGAAAAAAAAAATAGCAAGAAAAATGATATTCATGCGCCAAAATGAATACACATATTCAGGAGGCAGACGGCTTTCTGCAGATGTAAAATAAACCCCCCTCCCCAACCATCACTCCCCTACCCCCTGGCCCCCAGAAAAGAAGAGGATTAGAGTCTCGGCTCGTCGCAACAATTAGATACAGACATCAACGCTTTACCAAGGATTACCGTCGCTCATTATCGTCTTCCGAGTGGAAAAATAAGTTGGGGCGGGGGGGAGAAAATTAACCCCGTCCCCCACCACCTAATAACTCCAAACAGTCACCATCGTCATGATGAACCGTCAGGCAAAAGTGTCATCTCGTCCGTAAGTTTCCACGACATCTCTTGCCGTTCTGCGTATGTCAGTTATTTTTTTTTTTTTTTTTTTTTTTTTTTTTATTTTTTTTTTGTCACGATGTTGCTGCGGTTGGGTTTCATCCCCCCCCCCCCGTGCGTTGCCAAGGGTTGGGTCAACTTGGATAGGACCGGTCTTATATATACGTGTATATATATATATATATAATAAACCTATTCTATATATATATAATATATATATTCCGGCGATGAGAATTTCTATATATATATATATAATAGCATATATAATATAATATATATATATATATTATTACTTAGTACTATTTATTATTAGTTAGATTATAAAACCCTACATATAGAAACAAGCCACCTACTTGGGAAAGTTCAGAGCTCATTTAAAAGCAAGCCACAGAGTAGAGATAATAATAATACTAATATAATACTACATAATAATAATAATAATATTAATAATAAAAGTAACAATAGTTTACTATAAGTATCATCTCAGTCATCAACATCTATAAATGGATTTATAATTAAAAATAATACGAAATAATAATATAATAATAATAATAATAATAATAATAATAATAATAATTTAAATAATATATACATACATATATATATATACATATATAATAAAACAAATATGATATAATAAACAAAGATTCACAGAGACACGACAGACACAGATCAGACACCAACTAAAGAAAATGCCAAACGGAAAGCCCCAGGTCCCGATGAAGTCCAATGGAAAGCTCAAAACTTCAATGGCCCTACACCACGAATAGCAAAACAGCTCCGCATTGTATCACAAATCACCAAGCACCCAAATGGAGACCACAGGAAGAACATCATTAGTACAAAAAGACAAGAGTAAGGGGAAATATAGCCAGTAACTACAGGCCAGCACTGCCTACCAATAAATGTGGGAAGTTACTAACAGGTTATCATCAGTGAAAGGCTATACAAACTACTAGAGGAGACAACACCATTCCCCACAAACAGAAAGCTCAGAAGGAAGTGTAGGGGCACAAAGACAGCTCTGGATAGACAAAAATGTTAATGAAGAACAGTAGGAGAAGGAAACCAACATAAGCATGGCATGGGGTTATTAGACTATAAGAAAGCCTTCGACATGATACCCACTCACATGGCTAATAGAAGCATGGAAAATATATGTGGCAGGGAAAACACCATCAGGCTTTCCTCAAAAAATACAATGCGCAACTGGAATACAATACTTACAAGCTCTGGAATAAGAATAGCAGAGGTTAATATCAGGTAGAGAGATATTCCAGGGCGACTCACTTCCCCACTACTATTCGTATTAGCCATGATTCCCATGACAAAAAGTACTACAGAAGATGGATGCCGGGTACAACTCAAGAAAAGAGGCAACAGAACAACAATCTGATTGTCAGGACGACATCTAGCTGGATGGTAAGAGCACAAGGAATAGATACCCTAATCCAGACTGTATAAGGATGTATTGGGGGACGTTCAGGATGATTTGGATAGAAAATGCGCTTAGTCAGAATACAAAAAGGCAAAGGAACGACTAACTGAAGGGATAAAGCTACAGATGGGAGAAACACAAACACATAGATGAGACCGGATACAAATACCTGGGAAGATAGGAAGGAGGAGATATAAAACACCAAGAGATGAAGGACCGATAAGGAAAAGAATATAATGCAGAGGATCAAGGCGATACTCAAGTCAAAACTCAACGCCGAAGAAATATGATAAAAAGCTAAACACATGGGCAGTGCCAGTTAATCAGAACAGTAGAATAGTCGAATGGACAAAGGCAGAAAGCCGCAGCATAGATCAGAAAACCAGGAAACATATGACAATCCACAAAGCACTACACCCAAGAGGCAAATACGGACAGACTATTCATTTCACACGAAAGGAAGGAGGGAGAGACTACTAAGTATAGAAGGCCCTGAGTCAACACGAGAACAGAGCACTGGGGCAATATCTGAAAACCAGTGATGAAGACGAGTGGCTCTAAAGGAGGCATGGGCAAGAAGGACTAATAAAAGTAGACGAAGACCAGAAGTATTTACAGAGAAGGAGAATGACAGACAGAACAGAGGGGCTGCACAACAAACCAATGCACGGACAATACATGAGCACAGACTAAAGACTAGGCCAAGCGATTGACACATGGCAATGGCTACAGAGGGAGAGCTAAGAAGGAAATGAAGGAATGATAACAGCGGCACAAGATCAGGCCCTAAGAACCAAGATATTTCAAAGAACACGATTGACGGAAATAACATACTCTCCCATATGTAGGAAGTGGCAATACGGAAAATGAAACACATAAAACACATAGAAGCGAATGCCCGGCACTTGCACAGAACCAGTACAAAAAGAGCACGATTCAGTGGAAAAGCCCTTCCATGAGCCTGTGCAAGAAACATCAGCACCTTGCAGTAATAAGTGGTACGAGCCACCAAACCTGAGGAGGAGTGATAGAGAAAACGATCAGCAAAAGATCCCTACTGGGACTATGGTATCAGAAACGGATAGGGGTGATACGTGCAAAACAGACCAGACGTGACGTGATTGACAAGTCATGAAGAAAGTATCACTCATTGATGTCGCAAAATTACCATGGGACACCAGAGTTGAAGAGAAAGAGAAGGGAAAAAAATGATAAGTATCAAGATACTGAAAATAGAAATAAGAAGGATATGGGATATGCCAGTGAAATCGTACCATAATCATAGGAGACTAGGCACGATCCCAAGATCCATGAAAAGGAATCTAGAAAAACTTAGAGGCTGAAAGTAGCTCAAGGGATATGCAGAAGAGTGTGATCCGGAAACGCACCACATTAGTAAGAAAAGTTGAGGACTCCTAAGGAGCAGGGATGCAAACCCGGAACCCCACCTATAAACCACCCAGCGAACTTGGAGAACGTGTGATCTAGAAGCAAAAAAAAAAAAAAAAAAAAAAAAATAATAATAATAATAATAAACACCATCATCACTGAAACCAACGATAAAAACAAAAAGAAAAAACCAATCTACTTCCAATCGATTTGAGCTCCTACCCATAAAAGGTCGTCTTCTTCTTCTTCTCTCTTCAAAAAAAAAAAAAAACTTAATTAAAGCACCTTTCCCTCCCTAATAAACCCCTACTAAGTCCCCGGCACGGCGAAATCCTTAACCTAACCTTCAGAAACACCCGTCTCCACCCCCCAAATCTTCGGTGAATTTCGACGTCGTTCCACGAAACTGACAAATTCGACCCAAGTTTACACACGGCATCTTTCACGTGGGGAAAGGCAAGGCGCTTTTGGACACCGTGCCCCCACGACTCACGAGAGAGAGAGGAGAGAGAGAGAGAGAGAGAGAGAAGGGAAACAGTTCCCGTCGCTCCCTTGCCAAAGTCTTGTAAGAGAGGCCAAGTGTCAGCTCAAAGAACGTTCTTATATGGCAGGAAAATAATAATAATAATTATAATAATAATAAAATAATAATACTGTTAAGAAATGCATTGATATAAGTGGTGTATATATATCAATATTATATATATATATATAATATATATATATATATATCATATATGTATATATATAATAATATATAATATATAAATATATATATATATATAATTATATATATATATATACTTATATTTATTTTTTTAAATATATATAAACAATAAAAGCACTTACAATGATGTGGATTGTCGTCAGAATTAATGACTCATGATTATGAAAATTTTGGTAAAATAATAATTAATAAATAATAATAATAATATAATAATAATAATAATAATAATAAATGAGGAGGAGAGAAGAAGATGAGGAATACGCCTATTACTGACCCAAACACCATTTTAACATATTCTTTCGTGTCTACCTTAAATTTTTCATGTCTAAATTAACCTCATTTCATTCAGTCTAGATTACGGAAGATTCTAAAAGCATTGGAACTTGTCAAAATAAAATGAATAATATATAAAATGTGCGGACGTGACCCTCAACTACTGATAGAAGAAGTATGAATAAGTAAAGCCAAAGTATAAGCTGAGACTCATAACAATTTACTGACGATTCCTTCGCAATTATGAGAAATATTTGGGACCAGTGACCATCTACGTCATACGAACTGTATGTTATTTTCTTTCTCACCTAAAAAAAAAAAAAGAAAAAAAGTCGAAGCCGGGAATGAAACTGTAAAGGCGACTACACTCGTCAGCGGACAGCGAGAATAAGTCGTCTTTTAAACAGGCCCAACCATCGACGAATTATACTCTGACGGAGGAATTCGTGGGTCCTGCCAAAAACGACACCACCAAACCAGAGGAGGAGAATTCGTGTGCGAGTGTGAAATCCGCTGAAGAAACAGTCACCATCAAAGGGAGTTCGCCAACCAACTAATTCGCTCTGTAAATACAGGGAGGCCGGAAGCCTTTCTTTCCAACAGAGAGAGAGAGAGAGAGAGAGAAGAGAGAGAGAGAGAGAGAGAGAGCATAATAAAAACATTTGACAGGAGACAACATCTTTTGGTTTAAGAGACGAGGGAGATAGAGAGAAAAAGTAGTGACACACACACACACAGATATTTTAAAGGAGGAAAAATCTTACAGTTCGTTCAAAAGACAAAGGGAGAGAGAGAGAGAGAGATGAAAGAAAAGAATTGAAAGCTAAAACATCTTATGGTTTAAAAGATGAGAAAGAGAGAGAGAGAGAGAGAGAGAGAGAGAATAATAAAGTTATTTGAAAGAAGACAAAATCTTACAGTTCAAAAGACAAGAGTGAGAGAGAGAGAGAGATAGAGAGAGAGAAGATTAAACAAATTCGAAAGGCGACAGACAGACAGACAGACGGAAAAAAGTGAAGATCGACACGCGTCCTCGTCATCCTCCAAGATCTATTGCTGGCCGCCGAACTTCAAAAGCAAATGTTTTTGTAGGCTTGAACACACAAAGGCTCGCTTTCGCCTTCAAATAGGGAGCGATGCTTATCTTCTGACTTCGCGCGCTGGAATGGGCGCGAGGTATTGGCGGTTGGGGCACCAGCCTGTGTAGGGTACGTAGTAGATTCGATGACACAGAGAAAGATAGAAAGAGAGAGAGAGAGAGAGAGAGAGAGAGAGCTACTAATGAGCTGTATGCGCTTTGGAACAAAAAAACAAGAAACAAAGAGAAAGAGGCGCAAGCGTATGCACTCCTCAAAGCGAGAAGAGTTACAAGGAGTACAAGGATTGGGCTATCTCTAGTGAACAGGTTTATAAATCATCACAGATGTTCTAAATGGAGGGAGAGAGAGAGAGAGAGAGCTTTATGTGCTTTGGAATAGAGAAATAAGAAACAAAGAGACATCTGATGTTCAAATTACAAAGAGATGCGGTGACTGTAAACTAAAGGTATATATATAATATATATATATATATATATAATATCTAATAAATCCTATATATATATATATAGACAAGACTAACGCTCAGGGCGCGGTTATTGACGGATTCAGACGAGTTATAAGAAATGAATTTCTTGACTGAAAATCAATGGATGTTTTACACGACCCAAAATAACAGGAATTAAGCGAGAAACGGTCTCTTACTAATTAACCCCGTAGACATACGAAGTGGCAGATTTAGCTACGTTATGTAAAATACTATACCTGGATAAAAACTTGTCAAACTAAAATGATCCCGTAAGGACGCTTCACAAAGATGAGATTCACAACAGTAGCACAAAAAAGAAAGTTAACGAATAAAAAGATTTTTCGAGAATTTGACTGACCAAATATAAATTTATTTTCGAGATTTACTGACTAAATTAAATTATTCGAGGGGATTTACAGACCAAATTAAAATTATTTTCGAGATTTAGACCAAAATGGAAATTTTTTCGAGATTTACAGACCTAATTAGAATGATTTTCGAGATTTACAGACCAAATTAAAATTATTTCCGAGATTTACACACTAAAATACAATTATTTTCGAGATTTGCAGACAAAATTACAATATTTTTCGAGATTTACAGACCAAATCAATTTATTTTCGATATTTACAAACTAAATTACAATTATTTTCGAAATTTACAGAACAAATTAAAATTATTTCCGAGATTTACTGACCAAATTACAATTATTTTCGAGATATACAGACCAAATTAAAATAATTTTCGAGGTTTACAGACCAAATCAATTTATTTTCGAGATTTACAGACTAAATTAAAATTATTTTCGAGATTTACAGACCAAAGACAGATCTGGCGACAATAAACAGTAGGTTACAGACATACGCACAAACTGTTTATTCACTTATCCTATGCCACAGACAGGTTACAGTGGTGTTCAGCCTCTTACCTGAAAAGGAAAATAATAATAATAATAATATATAATAAATAATAATAATAATAATAATAAGATAAATGGAGAAAATGATGTACTCCAAGGAGGCAGATGCAAACGGAACCCAAACACTATAAAACACCCAGTCGAATAGGATGACTGATAATAGACAATAATAATAAGAATAATAATAATAATAATAATAATAATAATAATAATTTATATAATAAAGAGGTATTCAATACCCCGCCTCCCAAAATTCCAACCCCGATTTGTCAGAGCATTCCGGAGGATAAAAAATAATAGAAAATAAAAGATTCTTGAAGGATCAAAGCAAAAAATCTCGGATCAGTTCCAAGAGGACATCAAAAAATAAATAAATAAATGAATAAATAAATAAATAAATATAAAGGTCTCATGGAATAAAATCACCGAGAAATGACACTAGTGATGACATCTATCGGACGCCCCGCTCACTAAAATCTAGTCAGAAGAAGGGATCTTGTAAGAAGGATACCTGTATATAAAACGTAAGTCTCTCTCTCTCCTCTCTCTCTCTCATCCTCCTGCTATTAAACGCACTTTATCATCATCAAGCGCTCTCCTGCAAGCACAGAAAGATAATCTTACTTAATGCTAATACAGACATCATTTATATCTCGAAGGTAATTCATAAAAGCGAGATTAAAAAAGTCCCGGAGAGAGAGAGAAAAAAAAAAGTGACTGCGAGGATGACGAATCTGGCGGTAAAGAAGAGTCGCCCTTCACGACGAATGCGGGAAGGGTCGTTATCGCCCGAGATGCCACCACCCGCCCGGAGGTGTACATAGTATAGTAGTACTTCTTGGCAGTTGGCACTCTCAGTTGGCACTGAGGGCCTGCCAGGGTGACATGCTCAAGATTCCCGATAGGTGGCAGCACTGCTTGGGCATTTTTCGGGAGAATGCATCGCAGAGAATGGGAAAACGCACAACAAAAAGAATGGAAAAATCCGTATTGTAATTTGCTTACTGCAAATATACAAATATTCTCATTTTTATGAAAACATTTTTATAATTTGTATTCGAAATGAAGACGACAGAAGGTATCTGTCACGCCTTAGGGATAGAGTTGAAGAAATGATTCAAGAATGAGAGAGAGAGAGAGAGATTTTAACGGAATTATATAAGAAGCAAACATATTTTTTTTCAAAAAATCAATGAAAATGACTCACACCATGTATACACACATTATACCGACACACCAAACACACACACACACAACATATACTATATATATATATTATATATCATATATATATTATCTATATACTATAGATAGTAGATATACTACGTAATATATAAATAGATGTAAATATAATATATCAAAATTTTTTTACAACCATAACCTTTGGAAATATTCCCTTAATATAGATTTCTAAGGAAATCATCATCCCAGTTAAAAGACCAAATAAATAAAAAAGCAAATAAATAAATAAATAAATAATAAAAAAATAAAAAATTGGGAAGAAAAATTTATTCGACTTTATTTTTTTTAAGGTCCGAATGACGTCAGCTGCTGAATTTCCCAACTGGGCGGTAGATCGGCCGTGTTTATATACACGAATTTCGCCGCTCGAATTGAATATTCACCGCAATTTACGTTTTATTTGGGCGAGAGAGCTGGGCCCCATACGGTTGACCCCTGACCTTTCACGTTCCCCTTTTGTGGTCCTGCTTAGTGTCACGTTTCACAGGACACCCACATAATATTGTTTTATTCTTATTTTTTATTTTTTTATTTTGCTGAAATGTTATTTTGTATCACACGAATATATTATGCAGCTGTGGGCTAGGGCGTTTTTGGCTGTATTGAGGACATATTTCCGGTGTTAGCGCACGGTGCGAAATTTAAATATGACAAGGTAGTATTCATATGTGTATTTGTATGTATGTACGGTATATATCCGTGTATATATGATACATATATAATATAATATATATATATATATATATATCTATATGAGTATATATTACACTAGAGATGTAGTTATAGATATATTATGTATAAAGTTATATGCATACAATAAACACCACACACTGATACAGTATAATTATATATATATATAGATAGAGATAATATAATTATATATTATAATATATATATATGTGGTATAATAATATTTACGATGGATATAAATACATTAAATATATATGCATATATATATATTACATAGATAATATATATATATATATATATATATATATATATATATGTATATATACATACATAGTACATATAGGAACATATCTTTTTTTTTTTAAGTGGCACCAAACTAGACCTCTTCCTTTCACTGAAATACGCCCAAAAGTATAATCCTCTCCCTCCTTCCCTCTCTCACTCCTCTTCCTCAGCCTCCTCCTCAACCTCCTCCTCCTCCTCAGTCCACTACGGAGCAGCAATGACGCATGCATGCATGACTCGGCGAGAGAGGCCGTCGTGTACTCGCCCAGAAGGATCACACGATTTATCTCCGTAACAATGACAAACGGATTATTTGCTTGGCGAAGGGCATCTCCCCGAGGGATGTAAGGGCGATTTCCCATTCCTCTTATCCGGGATCGTCGACCCAACAGGCATCACCGACTGGTCCAGTTTCTGCGAATCGTCATCGTAAACGATAATCTAGAATGTAAACTGTATTTATCTCGTGTTTTCTTTTGACAATGAACCATTAGTTAGTTTCTAGATGGTGCTCTCTCTCTCTCTCTCTCTCTCTCTCTCTCCTCTCGCTCTCTCTCTCTCTTTCTAGCTAAAGAATCCGAATTATATACATACATAATAATCTATATATATATATAATATATAAATATATATTTAAAAACGATACCTTATCTTCTAAGCAAACTAGTTATATAGTCCTTGCTTACTTTTACAATGAACTCTCCTCTTCCTCCTAGCATATTCCTGAATATATATAAACTCCATATATATATATATATAATATATAATATATAACATATATAGATATATATAATATATATATGTAATATATACGACGTTAAATCTGGAATGTGAAATATTTATCTTGGGTTTTAATCTTCACGATGAAGCTTTAGTCTCTCTCTCTCTCTCTCCTCTCTGCTCTCTCTCTCTCTCTCTCTCTCTCTCTCTTGGAGTGAATGCACCGTGAGCAAAACAAAAGCAGCTAGCAGCCAGGGATTTTGTTGAGCGCCCTGGGGGGCTCTTGTTCCTAATGAACACTATGTGGACTCTGGGTAAATCACAGAAGAAAGATGCAGGGGGAAAGGAGGGGGTGGGGGGGGTAGGGGGGGGGAGATGATGGAGGAGGAGCCGAGGGAGGAGGGGAGAGGATAGATGAGAAGGGGAGGCGGGGGATTATAAAAGTAAAAGGGACGATATGCAAATGTTTATGAAAGACCAAGATCAGAAGAAAAGGTTTGCGACATCTGAATGTAAAGATACGATGAATGGCTGATCAAGTGAAAAAATGATATAATAAAAGATACTGCTACTGAATGCTGAATTTAGGTAATAATATATTTTATTTAAAATAAATATATATATATATATATATATATATATATATATATATATAATATATATATAGAATATATATACATATTCAATTGAGGAATTCCCGTTACTAGTTATTTTGTTTACAGGAATATAAACCATATAAAAAAGTGAAAATAAAAAAAGACACTTAAAAACTGGCTTTAAAAAGAGAAAATATTCCCATAAAAAATTCCGCGGAATATAAACCATAAAAAAATTGAAAAGATACTTTAAAACATTAGAAAAATAAAATGCTCTCGTAACAGAATTCCGATGGATATAAAATGCAAAAAAAAAAAATCGTATAAAAAATAAAAATAAAAAATTTAAAACAGACACTAAGAAAATAAAATATTCTCGTAATAAAATTCCGCTGGATATACACCGCAAAAAAAATTAAAAATAGTATATGAAGATAAAAAAAAAAACTTTAATACAGACTTTAGAAAAAAATATTCTTATAACAGAATTCCGTGGGATATAAAACGTAAAAAAAAAATCGTATATAAAACCGACTTTAGAAAAAAAAATTTTTATAACAGAATTCCATGGGATATAAACCACAGAGAAAAATTCTTTATAAAAATCCAAAGATACTTTAAAACCGACTTTAAAAAAGCGAGTAAAAATCCGGGAAAAGTCGTAATCTCTCCTCTGGAATGAGAAAGGAGAGAAGCCCTTAACTTCCCGGGAGCCCCTGACATGGGAAAAATCCAATTACTGGCGTAGGATGGGATATCATTTTTCTTTCTCCCAAATGAAAGGAATCTCTCTCTCTCTCTCTCTCTCCTCTCTCGCTCTCTCAGTCTCTCTCGCTCTTTCTCGGTCTCTCTCTCTCTCTCTCTCTCTCCCTCTCTCTATCCATCAAAATCTCTTGCTATTTTCTCCCTCTCAATCTCTCTTTTTCTCTCTCTCTCTCCTTCCCCCCCTCAATATCTCTCTCTCAATTTCTCTTCCTCAATCTCTCCATTTTTCTCTTCCACTCTCTCTCCCTCCTCTCTCTCTCACTCTCTCTATCTCTCTTTCAATATCTCTCTCTCCCTCCCTCTTTACCTCCCTTAATAGTTCTCTCTCTCTCTCTCTCTCTCTCTCTCTCTCTCTCTCGACCAAATCTCTCTCTCTTTCTCTTAATCTATCTCTCTCTCTTTTTTCCCTCCTCTCTCCTCTCTATCTCTCTCATCCTTTTTCCCTCCTTCAATCTCTCTCTCTATCTCTTCTCCCTCCTTCTCTCCCTCAATTTCTCTCTCTATCTCTCTCGTTCTCTCTCTCTCTCTCCCTCCCTCTCTCTTTCTCTCCCTCGATTTTCTCTCCCACAATCTTTCTCCCACTCCCTCTCTCTCTCTCTCTCTCTCTCTCTCTCTCTCTCTCTCTCCTCTCTCCTTCCATGCAACAGGAGAGTGAGGCAGAGAGAGCTCTCAATTCTCCCTAAGGAATGAGTGGATCCTCCTAAGCTTGACTGTCAGTTCCTGGCATGTCCTTCCTGCTTTCTGTTTGACGAGCTTTTTTTTTTTTTTAGCAGGCCGTGGCTGGATGGTGCAGGGGGGAGGGTATGGAGGGCGAGGTGGACGGAAGGGGGAGGAATGGGGAGGAGAGCGAGGTGGCGTTTTGAGGGGTTAGTGCATCATATGATAAGTGTGTACCCTCAATAAGTATACAGTATACATTGAATATAATATACCTATATATAATATAAATATATATAATTATATATAGAATAATTATATATATATATATATATATATATATATATTATATTTTTATATATAATATTGCCCTATACTTCAAGAAACAAGTTGAAAATAATAGAAAAAAATCCATTTCTTAATACCTTTAATGAATATTATTTTTGGAAGAAGAGAGAGAGAGATGGAGAGAAGAGAGACGAGAGAGGAGAGAGAGGAGAGAGACCTTACCTTACAGAACTACATCTGTTCGGGTTGCCACAGGTACATCAGTGTGAGGCACCTTAAATGCTACCAGAGAAATTGCTAGGCACTTAACGGTAATTTTGACTTCCAATCTTGGATGGTCTGGGTATGCAACATAGACATATTTGTCGAGCTTATCTAAAAACAACATTCTACGACTTCATCCTGATTATATTCCTCAGATGAGCTGGCAACGCTTGAATAGACGCGCATTGTCGATGCTGGTTCGTAGTGGGATAAATGCCGGTGCTTCCTTATTTTTTCCTGGAATAGTTTTAGGGCATATTAATCCTACCTCTGCTGCTCTTCTGATATTTTTAGCTCTATGGAGTTTTCGGCATTCCTTCTATCTGTTTCCATGCCTGAAATATCATGTCGGTTCTATAATCCTGTCTAGACTATATAATTTTAAAGATTTGTAGTCTTTCCCGTAGTGAAGACATTAAATTCTTCTATCTAGGTGTAAAGGGACTTTGTACACTCTCTATTTGTGCAATATCCTTTTGATAGTGTGTGGTACCATATCATATTGCAATTATTCAGGTGGACAACGAACACACGTTTATAAAGCTTAATCAATGTGTGAATCAGTTTTCTTTTTGAAGTGCCGTAACAAACATCCACTTTTGCTTACATTTTGCCAATAGAATGCTTTTTGATCATTGCCAAACATTTCCTATTCACATCACACCAAGGTCCTTTAAATGCTCCTTTATTTGTTGGGATTGTACATATTAGGCACCCTATAGGCATATAGCTTTCTTCTCTATCTCCATAGTAGATTCAAAAATTTATCAGAGTTAAATACAATTCTATTTACCTTCCTGCCCCAATCATATACTTGTTAAGGCCTTTGTAGCTCGTCCTTATCTTCATCACAATTAATTTCTCTACTTCTTCTCTGTGTCATCGGGCGAAACTACTCCACTACCGATTCCTTAAAATTACTGTCCATGTCTGCAATCATAATAACAAACAGTTAATGCAACAACCGTACCTGTGGCCACACCGGATATTACCTTAGCCTTCATCCGATTTTCATCGTTGCAATAACTATCTGTTTTCTGTTGTTGTAAAAATTCTTTTAATCATCTTCCACTTTGTCCACTAATTATGTTTCTAATTCTTCTTCGCTAATATATTATGATCACCTTGTCAAAAGCTTTGCAAAGTCTAGATAAACCCATTGTTTCGTTTCCGTTTTCATATTTTTGTAATGTTCTCACGGCGGATAACAGTTGGGTTGTGTACTTTTTTCTGTCCAAAACCATGTTGTCCTATGTTAAACAACTATTTTTTGTAAAATGTTTATAATATTTTTCTCATTAAACCTTCATAAACTTTCATAATATGTGATGTTAGACTCACAGGCCTATAATTACTTGCCTACAGTCTGAAGCCACTTTTGAAACGGAGAGAGGAGAGAGAGAGCGAGAGAGAGATTCCAGCCTCAGCACTCACAGGCAAATTGTGTAAGTAACCTTTTGAAATAAACTCCCTGAATATCACTGGACAGAGAGAGAGAGAGATGGAGAGCGAGGAGGAGAGAAATGCAACTCTTGCACTGCCTCGTTCTGTTTCCCATTCATCAACAGAACGAGAGAGAGAGAGGAGAGAGAGAGAGAGAGAATGACGTGTGTGAAACAGCAACGAAAAACAGCCGTAATTGAATTGGCGACCAAAGCAAGCCGCCCACTTGACCATCGGCTCAAATCATAGCGACCGAGATACCTGTCAGGGAGACCATACATCATGCAATTCACGCCCGCGTTGGCCAAATCGTCCAAAATTCTCTCTTTTCCACGAAAAATGACGTCGCTAAGCGCGGCGGGCGTTATTGTGTAATATCGTTTGAATTTTGGGTGAGGGACTATGTATGATTTATTCGAATTCGGTAGGAGTAGTATATAACACGCCTTGCTATTAATGGATGATAATCATTTAAGAAATTCACAGTCTGTGAAAACAAATAGTTAAAAAAATATCTACAATTATATATCAAAAATAATATCTAGATAAAAATAGAAAAACAAAGATTTTCGAACACCGAACGGAAACACCTAAAAATTTTGTCTATTTTTACATAGAAATATATTTTTAATATATAATTGTGAATATTTTTCAACGATGATAATAATAAAAAATTATAATAATAATGAAAAGAAATCATCATAATAGGATGATGAAACGACGATGATAATGATTATGTAGATAGACGGCCTTGATATTAATGATAATAATGAAAAAAATTATGATAATAATGAAAAAATTATGATAATAATGAAAAAATAATGATAATATGATAACAGGATGATGAAACGACGATGGTAATAATTATGACGGTTATTATGCTTTAGTCTGTATCAGGAGATAGACGGCCTTGATATTAATGATGATAATAATGAAAAAACATTATGATAATAATGATAATAGGATGATGAAACGACGATGATAATGTTTTATGACGGGTATTATGTTTTAATAGTCTGTATCAGCCCAGAACTTGACGTCGTAATGTAATGGTAAATTCAACGAGAGAGAGAGAGAGAGAGAGAGAGAGAGAGAGAGAGAGATACTACATTCAACGAGAGAGAGAGAGACATACTAAAAAATTCAACGCGAGAGAGAAAGAGAGAGAAAATGTAAATTCTGAGAGGAGAGAGAGTGAGAGAAACGAGAGAGAGAGAGAGAGAGAGAGAGAGAGAGGAGAGATACTACATTCAATGAGGGGAGAGAGAGATACTACATTAATGAGGGAGAGAGGAGACATACTACTAAATTCACGGAGACGAGAAAGAGAGAGAAATGCTAAATTCCGAAAGAGCGTAGAGAGAGAGAGAGAGATAGAGAGAGGAGAGACGATGAGAGAGGGGGGGAGGGGGGAGAGAGAGAGAGATTACACTCACGCCCTTTCACCACTAGCTTAGGGATTATAAAATGCCCATTATAATCTCGAATCCACACACGCATAATAATAATAAAGAAAAAGCAATGGGGATAATTATAATCATTGGTTTAATTTATTATTACATAATTACACTCAAATTTACAAATCATAGAGACAAAACGCCAAATAAAATAAGTGAATGAACGTATTATGATATGACACTAAATTATGAATAAGTACGTCTGTTTATCATAGTCATATTAAATAGGTGTGGATATATAAAAACGGCTTACTGGGACCGAGGAACTAGCGGTTAAAAAAAAAAAAAACAATATATATATCTGTATATAGGTAGATATATATAGAGATATATTATAAATATATATAATATATATATATATATATCTATATATATATATGTGTGTGTGTGTGTGTTGTAGTATGAAGACATATGTGTTGTCTTGGTGTATGTATGTGTCTGTGTATATATATATAAACACACATATTATATATATCATATATATATATATATATATATATATATATTCTCGGAGTTTAATGATTTCCTCAATATATTACACTGGCGGAAATGGCTCAGTAGGATGTGGTGTCCCGTGTCTGTCTCTATCTGTGTTAATTGCCGTAAGAATCATTTCAATTGTGTTCTAAAAAGCATGCCTCATACAGAGAGAGAGAGAGAGAGAGACCGAGAGATGAGAGAGAGTTAAGCCAGAAACACACACACACCCAATATAATAATATATATAATATAGACTAGAATATATATATATATATTATATAGATACATCATTATATCTACTATATAAATATAAAAAGTAAAATAATACCCTGAAAAACAAATGGAAGGATGGAAAAAAATGATACAGCATAGGAAAATCCTTTAAACCGACAATATTAAAAAAATGAAAAACTGAAATAAGGAAATACTTGAGTGAAAGAAGACAGAAAAGGAAAGACGTTAGAAAAAGAGAATTGTTACAAGCGTGATAATTACAAGCAAGTGATAGAGAAATAGAAAGTACAAGGACACATTGTGGAAGGGAGGAGGAAGAGAAAAAAGTGAGGAGGAGGAGGAGGCAGGAGTGAGGAGGAGGAGGAGGAGGAGGAGGAAGAGGGGAGGTAGAGGAGGAGAAGAAGAAGAAGAGAAGAAGAAGAAGAGGAGGAGAGGAGGAGGAGGAGGGGAGGGAGGAGGAGGGGAGGAAGAGAAAGGAGAAATTTGATTTCCAGCGGCGTGGTGTTTGGAGGGTTAAGTATGGTGTAGTACCTGGTGAAGTGAGGAGGAGGAGGAGGAGGAGGAGGAGGTGGCAGTGGAGGAGTGGAGGAGGATGTGTGGTATTGACAACCTTAAAAAAAAAGAAAGAAAAAAAACGCCACTCTTCTGTTTTCTTTCCTCTTTCTTCTTACTCTCCCGTCGCTGTATTGAAACTGGAATTTGGGGGGAAGAATGGAAAATTGTAGGGGAGGGGGGACCGTCTCGTTAGTCAGTTCTATAGCCTTGTTTCTTTTCTATCAAAGGCAAAAACGCGAATCGATAATATAGTGTGAAAGTTGTTTTTAATCGCTAACTTCATATTCGATGAAAAATTCCCAAGAAATGAGAATCAAAATCTTACAGGAGAATGAGACCTTTGAGATATCACTCACAAAAGACTTATTATTCTGGAGTATGGCAGCGCCTAATCGCTGGGAAAGATAAGAGTAATCCGTGGAAATTTACTGAATGTCAGTTATCATTAACGTTGTAACGCCAGATCTTTTAATTGATAAAATTTTCTTTCCGTGATTTCTTTAAAAATTTTTTTACAATGAGCTGTGTCATCAAAAGTCTGTGGATGTGTGGACCTGTGTCAAATTCTGAAATATATGCAATATATATAATATTATGGTATAGGATTTTTTGGGACCTGTGTCAAATTCTGAAATATATGTAATAGCTATAATATTAGGGTATAGCATTTTTTGGATATGTGTCAAATTCTGAAGTATATGCAATATATATAATATTACAGTATGGCATTTTTTGGGACCTGTGTCAAATTCTGAAATATATGCAATATATATGATATTAAAGTAAAACATTTTTTGGACTTGTGTCAAATTCTGAAATATATTTCATATCTATAATATTTGGTATAGCCTTTTTTGAACCTGTGTCAATCTCTGATATATATGTAGCCTAATATCTATAATATAAGGTTATGACATTTTTTTTGGATCTGTGTCAAATTCTGAAATATATGTAATATCTATAATATTATGGTATAGCAATTTTTTGGATCTGTGTCAAATTCTGAAATATAAGTTATACATGCAATATTTTAGTATAGCCTTTTTTGGACCTGTGTCAAATTCTGAAATATACTTTGTAACATCTATAATATTGTAGTATATACATTTTTGGACCTGTGTCAAATTCTGAAATATACTTTGTAACATCTATAATATTGTAGTATATACATTTTTGGACCTGTGTCAAATTCAGAAATATATGTAGTACTTAATTTATAGAAAAAAAGTTTATAAATGAATTCGTCCTAAATTCCTTACCTAATCATGATTCGAAAATTCCCTTATACCTATCTATTATTATTATTTTTATTATTATTGTATTATTATATTATTATTATTCAGAAGATGAACCCTATTCACATGAAATTCAAGCTTCCGAGGACCATAGGGTTTACTGAAAAGGAGCAATAAGAAGGTATTTGGAAATAAAAGAAAGAAGAGATCCCTCATCAAAAAAGAAAAAAAAATAGAAATGAATAAACAAATTGATAAGTACGAAAAATTTCTATTCTGACTAAACATGAAACGCTACTAAAATCTATGGTTACTTATTATATATATATATATATATATATATATATATATATATATATATATATATATATATATATATATATATATATATATATATATATATATATATATATATATATATATATATATATATATATATATATATATATATATATATATATATATTAAATAAGTAAAAAGCACTGAAAATAACTCACGAAATGCTTTAACAATATAATAAACAATAAAAGCCAGTGGGTTAACGGTCAACATGTCCCCTGTATTAAAAGTTATATAGAAAAAAACAGCCTCCAATACGATTATATTTAACGTATATATTCGTCGCGAGAGCAAAGAAAATAACCATCTGGAAATATATAATATTAATGAAGGGAATGACGAAGCATTCTAACCTACATAAGAGAAACCCGAAAAAAATGCAAAAGTAAAAATAAAAAAATTAATAAATAAACAAAGCAAAACTATAAGAACGGCCTAAGATTACTAATTAAAAGTATGGTTCGGGAAATCCTGGTTTCCCTTGAGCGAAATTCCATATGTTTGAGAGAGAGAGAGAGAGAGAGAGAGAGAGAGAGAGAGAGAGAGGAAGGGTGGCTATAATAGAAAAAGAGAGAGACTATAAGAGAAAAGAAATAGGGAGAGAAGTGAAGAAAGAGAGGGAGAAAGACCCATACGAGAGAGAGAGAGAGAGAGAGAGAGAGAGAGAGAGAGAGAGAGAGATGCTATAATAGAAAAATAGAGAGAATATAAGAGAAAAGAAAAGAGAGAGAGAGAGAGAGAGAGAGAGAGAGAGAGAGAGAGAGAGATGGTGTAATAAAAAATATAAAAAGAGAGAGACTATAAGAGAAAACATAGAGAGAGAAAAAGAGACCATAAACAAAGAGAGAGGGAGAGAGAGAGAGAGGAGAGAGAGAGAGAGACACTAAGGAATCTAATCCTGCAAAGCCTATAGATCCTTCAGAAGCGGAGCTGGAACCACTGATGATAATTCTTTGTTTCTTCTACGTACATAAGAAAAAACAAAGAAAGCGACATTGGAGATGAAACAGCGGGCAGAAACAACAACAATAACAACAACAACAACAACAACAACCACGAATTCTCCCTTAGTTCCTCCCTTCCCCCTACCCCCTCCCTCTCTCTCTCTCTCTCTTCCCCTTCTCCTCCAGGGGCAGAAACTTGGCAGCATCACATCATTAATCAACGCAGGCATCCCTACTCCTCCCTCCTTCCCTCATCTCTCTCTCTCTCTCTCTCTCTCTCTCTCTCTCTCTCTCTCTCTTCCTTATCTCAGCCTCCCGCCGACTAAGCTTTCCAAGGTTCTCTCCCCCTACACATTTATCGCAGAATTTCCTTTATCCATTTGCGTTTCCTCTCTCTCTCTCTCTCTCTCTCTCTCTCTCGCTTTCTTCAATCCTAAAGCTGTTTCGTAATGATTTATGGAATAAATATCTGGGCTGATATCCTAGACACCCAAGATTCTATTTAACTATTATCCTTTTTATCGTGATAATTCGGTTTCTGATTTCAAATAGCC
>NC_087203.1:115203048-115213048 GCF_015104395.2 Macrobrachium nipponense | reverse complement strand
ACATCAAAGCTGGGGGTTGGTATCATTCCGTAAGAGAGGTCAATGTCAGGCCGGGGTCGTCTCTGGTATTCAGCTGGTATTACTGCTGGTATAGCTCTAGCTACTTATCGCGACGTTTCAACCCATTCTCGTAGGTCATCTTCTTGGCTGGTCATTTAAAGCGGCTCGAATCCTAGAGCTGCGTTCTCTAGGATTCGAGCCGCTATAAATATCGGCCTGCTTGATCTGAACCAGAGGAACGCCTTCCCATATACCAGTATTCTGATAATACCAGTATACTGATAATACCAGTCTTTGATTAATAAAGCCTGTTCTGAATAAAACACCACTTTCAGCATTATCCCTAATATGAATATTGGACAATTATGCGAAGTATCGCTGAGCCAGAAAAGCGAGAGTAACAAGAAAAGTAGAAAAGATAATATATTAGATTAATTCGCTGAATTCTGCCATTTTATTCAACAGAATTGTTTAAAAGAGGGTCTTCTTCCAGAATATTATTATTATTATTATTATTATTATTTATTATATTATTAGTTATTATTATTATTATTAGAAGAAGAAGAAGAAGAAGAAGAGGAACCTATTCATATGAAACAAGC
Organism: Macrobrachium nipponense; assembly: GCF_015104395.2. Lineage (NCBI taxonomy): Eukaryota > Metazoa > Arthropoda > Malacostraca > Decapoda > Palaemonidae > Macrobrachium > Macrobrachium nipponense. The sequence goes on along the minus strand of NC_087203.1, from coordinate 115,212,446 downwards.
CCACAAATATCCCTAACTTGAAATTCAAGCTTTCAATGAATATTTGTTATTATTATTATTATTATTATTATTATTATTATTATTATTATTATTATTATTATTATTATTATTATTATTATTATTATTATATTCAGAAGACGAACCCTATTCATATGGAACAAGCCCAGAGATGCCACCAACTTGAAATTCAAGCTTCCAACGAATATTTATTATTATTATTATTATTTATTATCGTTATTATTATATTAATTATTATTATTATATTATTATATTATTATTATTATTATTATTATTCAGAAGACGAACCTTATTCACATGGAACAGCCCACCAAAGGGGCCACTGACTTGAAATTCAAGCTTTCAAAGAATTAAAGGTGCCCTTTTAAAAGAAGTAACAGAAAGTAACAGGAGAAAGAAGGAAAATTAAATTAAACAAAAATTAATATATAAATAAAAATATATGTAACGGATCAGGTAAATGTAAAAGAATGAAAGACTACTAATGACCTATAAAAAAATATTTTAGCGCGGTAGATCAGCTATTAGAAAATAAAAAAAAAATAATTAACAAATATATAGTAAGATCAAAATGTAGGTAAAGAGAGTATCTAAATGTACAAAAATAATAAAAAAATAATAATAACGTATAAACATGTATGTCAGCCAATTAGATTAGCTATTAGAAATTAAAAAAAAATTTATTAAACAAATTAACAAATATATAAATCAAAATGCAAGAGAGCATGAATGTACAACAATAATAATAATAATAATAATAATAAAATAATAATAATAATAATAATAATAATAATAATAATAATAATAATAATAATAATAAAAAGTCAATAATGACCTTTATAAACAAGTCCTTCATCTAAGTAACCAAAAAAACCAGCTTGATTAGATACAATCGTCTTCCCTCCTTCTAACCTGCTACCTGGGGAAAGATGGTCCTCTAACAATGGACACAAATTAGAACTACAAATCGAGTGGATTTTCCGAACCCCCCCCCCCAACCCCCCACCCCGCCCCCCAAATTCTTTCAAGGTCTCTCTCTCTCTCTCTCTCTTTCTCATTTATTTCAATCGGTGTGATCACAAAAGCGCGCCGATGACGGCGAAGAGGACTTTAAGAGGTTCCCTCTTGACAAGATGCTACTGCTTCTTACTTCTTCCTCTTCTCGTAAGGTTTTAATGAGAACTACGGCGACGGTGGTCGCTCGCTGGGTGGGTGGGTGGGCGGGGGCGACGTCGACCATTATTAGAGATTTTTTTTTTTTTTTTTTTTTTTTTTTTTTTTAAGGAGCCACTGACTGCAGCAACGCGGTCTCTCCTGAAGCTCGGTAATTTTTTTTCTTTTTTTCCTACCGTCATTTTACCGCGACAGAATTAGGGCTAAAAGGCGGAACGAAGGTGGTCTGAAATCGTATTTATGGAGGTGTGGGTATCCGGGGGCATTCATCATACCAATTATCGTTGCTTTGTGCTTCTGCGTCGTCGTCGAGGTTACGTAATATTATTACAGCATAATTCCTCGAGAATATTCGTCATGTAAATTGTCACGGTTGCAAAATGTCACGAACACTTAAAAACATTGCAAGAATTAAGCAGATTATTAGAACAGCACAGATAAAAATGCAAATTTACTTTAATTTCATTAGCGAACACTGAAAAAAATCATCGCAAGAATTAAGCTGATTACCGAACACCACAGAAAAAATATGCAATTTTACTTTAACTTTATTAAAATCTTCAAATAAATTAAATAAACGAAAAGTCACTGTCAGTTTAGTAAATTAATGAATTCCGGAAATTCGTGTTACAAATAATCACGCACAATAATTGATGATTAAACACCACATTAAAAATTGCAATTTTGCTTTATATTTATTTGAAATATTCCCAAGAAATTAAATAAAGTGGAGGATTACATCCAATATCATTAAGTTATTATCATTATTATTATTATTATTATTATTATTATTATTATTATATTATTATTATTATTATTATTATTATTATTATTATTATTATTATTATTATTGAGAGGGTCGAAATTCCAAGATGGTACGTATATAACTAACTTTCACAGAGAAGAATATTATGGAGTAAAAAAAATATTATATCATAACAAAAATATAAACACATGTTAGCATATACAGTATATATCAATGAATGTAATAAACACGAATAAGTACATTTAATCACTAATACAAGCTCAAATTAAAGAAAAATGGTCAATAAATATAATAAACATAAATAAGTAACTTTAATAGATTAATCCAAGCTTAAGATTGTGCAAAGAGAGAAAATTTGGATTCACTGTATTATCAAGAAAACTAAGTCGACACAAAACCTATGAAACCGGTGGTCCAGAGGTTATAGGTTAACGTAAAGTCTAAATTTCCGTTCTATGATGACTGATAATTATTAGACGACTAAATGGTGTGCCTGGAGTCAACCAAACAGACCCCACCCCCCGCCCTCGCCCTCCCTCCCAATCACTATAGATATACACAGAGGCAGCAAGCAAGCGCGCACACACACACACACTCCTGATGCGGGTTCGATTCGTCCAACAGAAGTCATAATTTCTTCATATTCTTTCATTTTGGATCTCAGGCTTTGCGGTGACAAGCGTACCCAAAGAAGAATTGGGTCAGTTAAGAGGGCTTAGTGGCTATTACAAATTTATATATATATATATATATATATATATATATATATATATATATATATATATATATATATATATATATATATATATATATATACAGACAAATGCAAGAGTTGATGGGATATTAGGCATGGCACTGTCTTTGGTAGTTTGAAAACCCTGAGGTAAACATTGAGGAAGTTGGAGATTTCTTGACAGCAAAATTAATTTTTTAAAATTAATTTTAAAAAACCAAATGGCATCCGAGAGAGAGAGAGAGAGAGAGAGAGAGAGAGAGAGAGAGAGAGAGAGAGAGAGAGATTTTGAAATCAAGAATTTTTTTTCAAGTTGGACTGAATTACTGAAACTTTGTTTGTAAGAAATTTTATATATAAGAGAGAGAGAGAGAGAGAGAGAGAGAGAGAGAGAGAGAGAGAGCGAGATGTACGGAAATACTTAAAAAAATTAATTTAAAAAAACTAAATGGCATCAGAGAGAGAGAGAGAGAGAGAGAGAGAGAGAGAGAGATTTTACGAATAACTGAATCCTATTCTTGTAAATATTTCTTCATACGAAGCCTAAATCATTAAACAAACGTCTAATCATTAGAACTCGGAAGTACTGCTTACCACCTTGATATAATAATAAAATAAAGAAATCTAAGATCTATAAATACGAAAGCGATCCAAGTCTAATGCATCTTTCATGTATACACCGACTTTAATTACCCATTGTCTCCTGTTTCACTTTATTTTTTTTTATCTTGTAGTTTCCAGGAAAAAAAAAAGTTCCATAGACAGAGAACCGTCTGATCACCTTTCGGAAATAGTACACAGTCTCACAGGTATTTATCTCTCTCTCTCTCTCTCTCTCTCTCTCTCTCTCTCTCTCTCTCTCTCTCATCTTTCTGTCTCTCTCAGATCATTAGCAGTTCCCAAACCTTTGTTTATATTCCATCCTTCACCATGAATTGGTGGAGGGGGAAGGGGGGATGGGTAAGGTTGTTGGTAGATGGGGAAGGGGAGAAAGGGTCGGGGGTATCCGTCCCGCGCCCCCCCCCTCCCCCCGTTATTAGAGACCGACCCCAAATTGTAGTTTCTCATTAATGATTTTGCTTTGTAGCAGAAGCAGCCTTAATATTTGGGATCATCCATTCTCATTTTCTCCAAAAAGTGGCAGGGGCGAATATTATCTGTATAGAAACGCGAAGAGAGACAGAGAGAGAAATGGCTTAAGACCTACATTTGTATGTGGGATGTCTTCTTAATTTGACAACGAGGAGTCCTGATGATGTTTTCCCGGGCGTAATGTCCCGAAAGTGGCATAAGGTGGATCTCGGGCGCTGAGACAAAAGGTCGTGAGATGCCAACCTTGAGGGATGCCAGTACGCCCATGTCAAGATGGAATCGTTTGAATGAGTTATAAGAGAAGAAACTCTGCCTAATGGTACGGTGATGAGGGCTCTCATGTCTCTCTCTCTCTCTCTCTCTCTCTCTCTTTGAAGTAGACTCAATCAGTTCTGTCGATCAAGCATCTACTACTTTTTATTCTCCCCCTCCCCAATCTCGTCCCCATTCCATTCCCCCGCCATCTCCTTCGTTCCAGAACGCCCTTGGGGGGAGGGGGGAGGGGATAGGAGGGCGTTCCAGCCTCCACCTTATCCGGAGAGAGAGAGAGAGAGAGTGGTTTCGGGCCCTTCCGAGAGAGGCCGGAGACCATTTATAATACGCGGCACTGACAGCCCCAGATGGAAAACAAGGACCGAGCCGCAGGTATCTAATTAATATAAATTGGAAGTGGTAAGAGAGCCCTAAGAGAGGCCGGTATCACGTGATGGATCTCTTGTTCCCGGGTGAACCCTCGACTTCAACAGTCGACATCATCTTATAGGCCGTCCATTTTCCTATAGACTCTCTCTCGCTCGATGGCGATTGGCGATTTGGCCTCGATATACGCACTCTCTCTCTCTCTCTCTCTCTCTCTCTCTCTCTCTCTCTCTCTCTGAGGGCCTGCCTACTGGGCTATGTGATGTGTCAATCGAAGGGCTCACCTGTGAAGCTACTGGGGAAGCCGTTAATTAAACGATCCAGTGGGGATTTGAGAGGGAGAAAAAAACATTCACCAGCGATCGTCTCCCTAAGGTACGATCCGAAGGTTTAATCAGTGATTCTGAGGATTCCTTGAATAATTCTTTTGAGAGTAATAGGATCGTCTCCCTAAGGTACGATCCGAAGGTTCAATCAGACTGATTCTGAGGAGTCCTTGAATGTCCATTATTAAAACTATACAATGATGATTGTTTTGAGAGTAATAGGATCGTCTTCCTAAGGTACGATCCGAAGGTTCAATCGGATGGATTCTGAGGATTCCTTGAATTTCCGTAATTAAAATTATATCATGATAATTCTTTTGAGAATAATATGTTGGTCTTCCTAAGTTACAATCCAAAGGTTCAGTTGGAATGATTCTGAGGATTAATTGATTGCCCAATGATGAAGATAATCAATGGATAATCGTTTGACAGTAAAAGGATATAACAATGCAACGAAAATAAATTAATTAACAACTATACTGACATTTACACACAGATTCACTCTAAACAGGCCCATACTATGCAGATCAATAACGCTAATTTTGATGATGCATTTATTTTCCAATATTAAAGTTCCTCGTTGGACGAGTGGTTTACATGCTCCCCTACCGATTCGGTAGTCGCGAGTTCGACGTTGAATCAGAGGAATTTATTTCTGATGCATATAAATTCATTTCTCGATATACTGTGGTTCGGATCCCACAATAACTTGTAGGTTCTGTTGCTAGGTAGCCAGTCGGTTCCTAGCCACGTAAAAAAAATTATCTAATCCTTCGGGCCAGCGATAGGAGAGGTGTTAATCAACTCATTGGTCTGGTTAAACTAAGGTATACTTTTTCCAATATTAAAATTATGTAACGAGATTTCTTTCGACACTAATAGGATATAACAATGCAATAATACAAGTTGTTTAACACCCATACCGCCACATATATACAGGCTCAATCCAAATAAATCCATACATTATCAAACCAATTCACATACACCCACACGAATAGAAATTGTAATTATGGAACCAGAGATGTGAGCATGTAATTCCTTCTATTTGAGCAATCACAGATCTTTCACGGCTGGTAAACAGTTGATTGTATCATCGTATGAAAAATGAATACCCTCGGTTGCTGTCCATTTGAGATTTTGACACTGAAATCAATATAAATGATTGTTGTTGTAATAACATGTAATCTCGGAGAAATGAGTGTTACTATAATAGCATTTTATCCCAGAGACTACGAACGTGGCTTAAGAAACTCTACGGTATTTTCTCACCGGTTTTCATAAATGTGACTTGTATTTTGGTCTCAAAATTTAACTAATAATAATAATAATAATAATAACTAAAATCAAAAATAAGAATGAATTCAGAGACCTTTAGAAATGATAAAAATACTAAGGCGTATAATTTTGTTAAAGGGGAAAAGGTGTATAAAATAGCAAAAATGCAATTATAAAAATAAAAATATAAAATAGCAAAAATGCAATTATAAAAATGAAAATAAAACTAAATAAGCAAATGCTAAGAGAGGAAAAATAAACAGGCAATTTTCTAGTTAAGAAAAAAATAAAAATAAAAAACCCACCCCCTACCCAACCCCCCCACCTTACCACCACAGCCCCCTTAACCCCCAACTTCTGCCTTATTACCATATCAGTTTACAAGTAAATCGGCCAATTTCCAGCTCTTCTCTGATTGGCTGATAAATGGCGGAGGACGAATTAGGCGACCAATGGGCGAGGGCCCTTGTCAACAGGATGACGAATCACCCAAACATGGAAATTAAAGTTGTTACTAATTTTTCGCTCCACGGGATTAGTTTTCTTCGGTGTTGACAGTGGCCAAGGATACGAGAGAGAGAGAGAGAGAGAGAGAGAGAGAGAGAGAGAGTGTGAGAGAGGGTGGGGGGGGGGGATGTGGGTGGAACAGGAGGGATCCAGGGGGACAGGTGAAGGAGGCCTGGATCATGAGGGGTGGGTAGGGGCGGGAATGGATAAGGGGGCAGGCGGGCGGGGTAGGGGGGGGCCAGTATGGATGGGGATTAGCCCCTCCTATGCAAATGCACGCGGCATGAAGCAACGCTTATGCAATGGATGACTTCAAAGAGGATACGACAAAGGTTTTTTTTCCTATTTTGAAAAAAATTATTTAATTTTTTTTCTTTTGAATAAAATTATTTTCATTCCCCTTTGATATTCTTTCATATTCTTGAACGATATAAGGCAGGTGTAAGTATGAAGAATAGTGTAAAGATGTGTATTTCCTTGTATGAGTTCTAGGTAAGTTCTGTATGAAAAGATCGAACAATAATATAAAAAAATATCAAGATGATTATTTTCAAGTAACATTCTACCAGCCTTCAATGTGGCGCGCAGTATTCATGAATGAAAAATACGTATACATACAGATATGATACAGACACAATACACGCATGTATTTTCCAATTAGTCCTCATCAGATTAATTGTCTTAAAATAATAAGCCTTCCACTTCGGACGCATCATTTTCGATTCTCAATTATCCAGCCTGTGCAAAAAGGGTCAGTCCGATTATCATTAAGTCCAAGACTATAATTTGCAACGCTTCCGAGATCATCCATTATTATCAAAAAGACAGAACATTACAAGATTCAAATTATCGTCGTCGAGCGGAGGAAGGAAGGAAGATATATACCAGATCGATAACACCTATTTATGAAGGCTTTTGTTTTTAATGTTTCTTTTTAATATATTTCAGTTTCTTCTTTTTTTTCAATATATGCCAATTTATTCTTGAGGAGGTCTTGTTAGGATTTTATTTAAATGTTTTTTTATTTTTTATTTTTAAGGAGATTTTGTTGGGCGTTCTCTTAATCGCTTTGTATTATAAATATATTTCAAGTTTCTTTTTTTAAGAGTGTTAGGATTTTTTTTTAATGTGTAATTTTCTTTATATATTTCAGTTTCTTTTTCTTAAGGATTTTTGTGTTGTTTTTTTTTTATTTATTTTTAATCGTTGTAATCTTAATATATCTTTCAGTTTCTTCTTCAGCAGATTTTGTTAGGATTTTTTAAATCGTGTTATTTTTTAATGTTTCAGTTTCCTCTAAATAAGGTTTGTTTGTAAGCTTTTGTTTAAATGGTTTTTTCTAATATATTTCAGTTTCTTCTTAAGGAGTTTATGTTGGGCTTTTTTTTCAATTTCTTCTTAAGGAGATTTTGTTAGGCATTTATTTTTACCCGACAATTATTTTCCAATATTTTTCAATTGCTTCAAAACTAGTTGCTTAACAGATGTCAATATGGTAGGTTTTCGTGTCTACTCGTCTATTATTTTTTTTTATGTTTAGTTTTATTTCTTCTAAAAACAGTTGTTAAATCGATGTGAAAATCATTATTCGCCTGAATCTGATAAAAGGATACACACATTTATATATAATATCTACTATATATATATATATATATATATCTCTATATATAGATGATATATTATGATAATATATATATATATATTATATCTATATTATATATAATATATAGCCTGAGACAGTCTCCAATACGTCATGGAAACAAATTAAAATCAAAAGATGCTCTCTTACGAAAAATCTCTAAATGACGAGTGATGTAGCAATAGACACAGATGATTTGTCTTCGCACTTGCGCGCGCGTGTGTGTGTGCGTGTGTACGTGTGCGTGTTCTATGTGTCATTTGACGTCTCGGAAACATTAATCTTGTGAAACAAAAGGTATGATTTACCCTGCCGACTGAACTGAAGACCGTCAAACGGTTTTCGATGCGTCTCGTGTTTTTCGCAGATCAGGTAGACGATTGTTTGTTTACGTGACCGAACAACATTTCAGAGATAATGACTGTCTGCATCACCTATTCAACACGTCAGCCGCACACGAGACAGACATGTGTCAGCGTCTGTAAATATCAAAGAGAGAGAGAGAGAGAGAGAGAGAGAGAGAGAGGAGAGAGAGAAAATGCAACATCCATGTCGTTTTTGTTACAAAAGCTTAAAAGTTTTCACACAAATACAAAACAAAGGGAGAGAGAGAGAGAGAGAGAGAGAGAGAGAGAGAGAGAGAGAGAGAGAGAGAGAGTGCAACATCCATGTAGATTTCGTTACAAAAAGCTAAATTAAAAGTTCTTCACACCAAATACAATTGATTGATTGACTGATTGTGAGTTATCTGGCGTCACAACTACCAGGGTCACTGACGCCGAGCACCAAATAAAAAGAGAGAGAGAGAGAGAGAGAGAGAGAGAGAGAGAGAGAGAGAGAGAGTGCAACATCCATGTAGATTTCGTTACAAAAAGCTAAATTAAAAGTTCTTTACATCAACAACAAAAACAAAGAGAGAGAGAGAGAGAGAGAGAGAGAGAGAGAGAGAGAGAGAGAACATAACATCAAATGCAAAGACGGTTCACTGTTGAAAATGGGGCCTTTGTAATAAATACTGGCATTTCAATACAAAGTACATAAAATGCTGTAAAATTCTGTAAAATAAGAGATTCGGAAATGTGAAGCCGAAGATAACTAGCCTTCATACAAGGCCAACTGCTTATAAAATTAATATTCAAGTTTTTTTAACGAATCTCACTGTAAAAAAAATCATTTTTTTTCCTTCAGAACAGTTATGCGAGTCATTTTAGAATGTTGAACAATTATTAT